>NW_025749023.1:20000-28439 GCF_021184085.1 Oncorhynchus gorbuscha
ACAGTAATATCTAACTAAATGCTTGTGTTCCTGGCTCCAACAGTGCCGTAGTATCTAATAATTCACAACAATACACAAATCTAAAAGTACAAGAATGGAATTAATTATTAAGAAATATATAATATTAGGACGAACAATATCCGGAGTCCGGAGTATTAATACAGTATATACATATACATACATCACCAGTCAATAGTTTGGACACACCTGCTCAAGCGAGAGTTTTTCTATTTTTACTATATTCTATATTGTAGAATAATAGTGAAGACATCAACACTAGGAAATAACACATATGGAATCATGTAGTAACCAACAAAAAGTGTTAAACAAATCAAAATATATTTTAGATTCTTCAAAGCCACCCTTTGCCATGATGACAGCTTTACACACTTCACATTCTCTCAACCAGCTTCACCTGCAATGCTTTTTCAACAGTCTTGAAGGAATTCCCACATATGCTGAGCACTTGTTGCGTGCTTTTCCTTCACTCTGCGATGCAACTCATCCCAAACCATCTCAATTGGGTTGAGGTCGGGTGATTGTGGAGGCCAGGTAAAAAAAAAAAAACATTACCTTGTGAGTGCCTTGAACATCTAATGGGGGAAACACGGTGAGGAGAGAGAGGAGGAGAGAGAGAAGGAGAGAGGAGGAGAGAGAGGAGGAGAGAGAGGAGGAGAGAGAGGAGGAGAGAGGAGGAGAGAGAGAAGGAGGGAGAGGAGGAGAGAGAGAAGGAGGGAGAGGAGGAGAGAGAGGAGGAGAGAGGAGAGAGGAGGAGAGAGAGGAGGAGAGAGAGGAGGAGAGTGAGAGGAGGAGAGTGAGAAGGAGGGAGAGGAGGAGAGAGAGGAGGAGAGTGAGAAGGAGAGAGAGGAGGAGAGTGAGAAGGAGAGTGAGAAGGAGAGTGAGAAGGAGAGAGGAGGAGAGAGAGGAGGAGAGAGAGGAGGAGAGTGAGAAGGAGGGAGAGGAGGAGAGAGAGGAGGAGAGTGAGAAGGAGGGAGAGGAGGAGAGAGAGGAGGAGAGAGGAGGAGAGAGGAGGAGAGAGAGGAGGAGAGTGAGAAGGAGGGAGAGGAGGAGAGAGAGGAGGAGAGAAGAGGAGAGAGAGGAGGAGAGTGAGAAGGAGGGAGAGGAGGAGAGAGAGGAGGAGGGAGAGGAGGAGGGAGAGGAGGAGAGAGAGGAGGAGAGAGAGAGAGAGAAGGAGAGAGAGATTGAGGAGGAGAGAGAGGACAGAGAGAGAAAGAGGGAGAGAGAGGAGGAGACAGAGGAGGAAAGAGAGAAGGAGGGAGAGAGAAGGAGAGAGAGATTGAGAGAGAGAGAGAGAGGAGGAGGGAGAGAGAGGAGGAGAGAGAGAGAAAGAGGGAGAGAAAGAGGGAGAGAGAGGAGGAGAGCATGGCGCTTGTAACGCCAGGGTAGTGGGTTCGATTCCCGGGACCACCCATACGTATAATGTATGAACACATGACTGTAAGTCGCTTTGGATAAAAGCGTCCGCTAAATGGCATATATATAACGCCACTTTATGTTTACATGTCCTACATTACTCATCTCATATGTAGATACTGTATTCTATACCATCTACTGCATCTTGTTTACATACCCTACATTACTCATCTCATATGTATATACTGTATTCTATACCATCTACTGCATCTTGTTTACATACCCTACATTACTCATCTCATATGTATATACTGTATTCTATACCATCTACTGCATCTTGTTTACATACCCTACATTACTCATCTCATATGTATATACTGTATTCTATACCATCTACTGCATCTTGTTTACATATCCTACATTACTCATCTCATATGTATATACTGTATTCTATACCATCTACTGCATCTTGTTTACATACCCTACATTACTCATCTCATATGTATATACTGTATTCTATACCATCTACTGCATCTTGTTTACATACCCTACATTACTCATCTCATATGTATATACTGTATTCTATACCATCTACTGCATCTTGTTTACATACCCTACATTACTCATCTCATATGTATATACTGTATTCTATACCATCTACTGCATCTTGTTTACATACCCTACATTACTCATCTCATATGTATATACTGTATTCTATACCATCTACTGCATCTTGTTTACATACCCTACATTACTCATCTCATATGTATATACTGTATTCTATACCATCTACTGCATCTTGTTTACATACCCTACATTACTCATCTCATATGTATATACTGTACTCTACACCATCTACTGCATCTTGTTTACATACCCTACATTACTCATCTCATATGTATATACTGTATTCTATACCATCTACTGCATCTTGTTTACATACCCTACATTACTCATCTCATATGTATATACTGTATTCTATACCATCTACTGCATCTTGTTTACATACCCTACATTACTCATCTCATATGTATATACTGTATTCTATACCATCTACTGCATCTTGTTTACATACCCTACATTACTCATCTCATATATATATACTGTATTCTATACCATCTACTGCATCTTGTTTACATACCTACATTACTCATCTCATATGTATATACTGTATTCTATACCATCTACTGCATCTTGTTTACATACCCTACATTACTCATCTCATATATATATACTGTATTCTATACCATCTACTGCATCTTGTTTACATACCCTACATTACTCATCTCATATGTATATACTGTATTCTATACCATCTACTGCATCTTGTTTACATACCCTACATTACTCATCTCATATATATATACTGTATTCTATACCATCTACTGCATCTTGTTTACATACCCTACATTACTCATCTCATATATATATACTGTATTCTATACCATCTACTGCATCTTGCCGGTCGGCCATCGCTCATCCATGTATTTATATGTACACATTCTCATTCATCCCTTCACCCTTTTGTACCTTGTCAGCTCGGAGATTTGAACTTGCAACCTTTACGGTTAGTGGTCCAATGCTCTAACCACTAGGCTACCCTGCCGCCATTCTAAGGTCTGTATCATTCGCCACTAAAGTTGCCAGATAATTCAACATCTAGCGTATATAAAACCTGTTTCAAATTAATTAAATAAACACAGCCACTTCATATAAGGGGTTGGAACCGGTTCAGGTACCAGAACCAAAAACAGGAAAATAATGAAGTTTTTCAAGGAAAAGAACCGGAACTGGGAACAAAAAGTGATCTGTACTGTTCGGAACAGAACAGTTATTTTAAAAAGCATGGACACCGGTTAAAAACTTTGTTCCAGGCATTTTTTTGTAGTCCCACAAAAGATCAACAAAACAACAATGCAAAGCCCTCACTCTGTCAGACAGAAATGTCAGCCAGCGTCTGCCTGCAAGTTTAAAATATGTATTTATGTAACCCTTATCTTTAGCATCCACAGAAAGTCAGACACCTGTTTTAACATCCCATCCAAAAGATGACACACTACAAAGGGAAATGTCCCCAATCACTACCCTGGGGATTTAGGATATTTATTTAGACCATAGGAAAGAGTGCCTCCTACTTGCCTACTTACTTACCCTCTGAAGAATATACTACTGTAGACCCTCCCCCCTCTGAAGAATAGACTACTGTAGACCCTCCCCCTCTAAAGAATAGACTACTGTAGACCCTCCCCCCTCTGAAGAATATACTACTGTAGACCCTCCCCTCTAAAGAATAGACTACTGTAGACCCCCTCCTCTGAAGAATAGACTACTGTAGACCTCCCCTCTGAAGAATAGACTACTGTAGACCCTCCCCTCTGAAGAATAGACTACTGTAGACCCTCCCCCCCTCTGAAGAATAGACTACTGTAGACCCTCCCCCTCTGAAGAATAGACTACTGTAGACCTCCCCCTCTGAAGAATAGACTACTGTAGTCCCTCCCCCTCTGAAGAATATACTACTGTAGACCCTCCCCCTCTGAAGAATATACTACTGTAGACCCTCCCCCTCTGAAGAATATACTACTGTAGACCCTCCCCCTCTAAAGAATATACTACTGTAGGCTCCCCTCTGAAGAATAGACTACTGTAGACCCTCCCCTCTGAAGAATAGACTACTGTAGACCCTCCCCTCTGAAGAATAGACTACTGTAGACCCTCCCCCCTCTGAAGAATAGACTACTGTACTGACATTACTTACCAGCTAGGTTCAGAAGACAGGGAGAGATTTTTAATTAGCAAGACAATAATGGATTATGTGTTTCGAATGCTGGGATAATATAGGCCTAGTTACGGGTCTCGTTTCAACCCCCCCCCCCTAGACTGCAGGGCCAAAGGGGTTCGTAACTAGTTATCACGTTTCATGCTGGATTCATTAACTACAAAAAGGTTGTGTTTTTAATTCTGGTGCCGTTCTACACTCACAAGCTTGTCAGCTAGCTGGCTCTAAGGACACGCACAGCTCCTCCATAGAGACAGCTCCTCCATAGAGACAGCTCCTCCATAGAGACAGCTCCTCCATAGAGACTGCTCCTCCATAGAGACTGCTCCTCCATAGAGACTGCTCCTCCATAGAGACAGCTCCTCCATAGAGACAGCTCCTCCATAGAGACTGCTCCTCCATAGAGACTGCTCCTCCATAGAGACTGCTCCTCCATAGAGACTGCTCCTCCATAGAGACAGCTCCTCCATAGAGACAGCTCCTCCATAGAGACAGCTCCTCCATAGAGACAGCTCCTCCATAGAGACTGCTCCTCCATAGAGACTGCTCCTCCATAGAGACTGCTCCTCCATAGAGACTGCTCCTCCATAGAGACTGCTCCTCCATAGAGACTGCTCCTCTCTGGACATAATTCAGATAATGTCATAAGATGCCCAGAGTTTCAAGCCTCCTCAACCCTCTCGCTCTCTCACCAACAGTAAAACATCCTCAACCCTCTCGCTCTCTCACCACCAGTAAAACTTCCTCAACCCTCTCGCTCTCTCACCACCAGTAAAACTTCCTCAACCCTCTCGCTCTCTCACCACCAGTAAAACTTCCTCAACCCTCTCGCTCTCTCACCACCAGTAAAACTTCCTCAACCCTCTCGCTCTCTCACCACCAGTAAAACTTCCTCAACCCTCTCGCTCTCTCACCACCAGTAAAACTTCCCTCAACCCTCTCGCTCTCTCACCACCAGTAAACTTCCTCAACCCTCTCGCTCTCTCACCACCAGTAAAACGTCCTCAAGCCTCTCGCTCTCTCACCACCAAAAACTTCATCAAACCTCTCGCTCTCTCACCACCAGTAAAACTTCATCAAACCTCTCGCTCTCTCACCACCAGTAAAACTTCAGGTCGCATCTTGCACCTCAGGCTACACTTGTCTGTCCATGATGCATTTAAACAACTAGCTTGTCTGCTCTGTCCTCACTGATTGAGAAAGAGAAAGAGACAGACAGAGACAGAGAGAGAAAGAAAGAGAGAGAGAGAGAGAGAGAGAGAGAGAGAGAGAGAGAGAGAGAGAGAGAGAGAGAGAGAGAGAGACAGAGGAGAGAGAGAGAGAGAGAGACAGAGGGAGAGAGAGAGAGACAGAGACAGAGAGGGGAGGATGGAGACTGACTAGAGAAAGAAAGAATGAGAGAGGATGGAGAGACTGTCTAGAGAGAGAAAGAATGAGAGAGGATGGAGAGACTGTCTAGAGAGAGAAAGAATGAGAGAGGATGGAGAGACTGTCTAGAAAGAGAAAGAATGAGAGAGGATGGAGAGACTGTATAGAGAGAGAAAGAATGAGAGAGGATGGAGAGACTGTCTAGAGAGAGAAAGAATGAGAGAGGATGGAGAGACTGTCTAGAGAGAGAAAGAATGAGAGAGAGGATGGAGAGACTGTCTAGAGAGAGAAAGAATGAGAGAGGATGGGGGAGACCAACTAGAGTGAGGGGGACCTAACCTTCTATGGCCGTCAGCTGAACTCAGATTAGGGTTCAGGTGTCAGTCTAAAACACAGAGGTCATTCATATTTTCAGAGACCAAAAGTGCCCCCCCCATTCTCCCTCCACCAAGTGCCTCTGTCTTTAAGCAAATCATATTACCCCCGAAGCTACACTGACTAACAGTGTCCGCTCGCTCAGGCAACACCAGTGGTCGAGGCTGAGCTCCAATTGGCTGGAACATTGTAGTTCTCACTCAAATCCTCTAAAGTGGTAGGTAGACAGACAAGAGAGCAGCTGGTTATTACAGCTTCTGGAGGGGAGGTTGACAGGATGTCTCTCTCAATCTATGTGTCTCTCTCTCTCTCTCTTGTGCTCCCTCACTCTCTCCCACCTCTCTCTCTCCCCCTCCCTCTCCCCTTTTCTAGCCACCCCCCGGAGAGATACAGGAAATGAGTGTGTGTGTGTGTTTCTTCACAAGTGTTATGTGTGTGTGTGTGTGTGTTTGAAAGGAGCTGTCAAAGCTACTCTTTCCGTTCTTCCAAACTCCCATTAAATATCTCTCTCTCCTCACACAACACAACATAAATCCCTCCATCATATGTCTCACCTCTGATCAAACACTCTCCCTCCCCCTCTCCTCCTCCCCTCTCCCTGAATTCCTCTCCTCTGCCTCATCCACCTATTCCTCCAGTCCGCTCCCTCGCTATCTCTCCTCTTCTCCTTCTCTCTCTCGCTCCTCTCCCTCGCTCTCCCTCCTCCTCCTCCTCCTTTCACTCGCTACCCACCTTCTCTCTCCTCTTTCTCGCTCCTCTCCCTCGCTCTCTCTCCTCCTCTCCTCCTCCTTTCACTCGCTACCCACCTTCTCTCTCCTCCTCTTTCTCCCTCCTCTCCTCCTCTCTTTCTCGCTCCTCTCCTCTCTCTCTCGCTCTCATCAATTTTTCCGTCCCCCTTCTATCTGACAGACAGAGGAGTAGAGCGACAGGAACACAAACAACTCCAAAAGTGGCCTCGAGGGAACGATTGAGTTTTCTTGAAAAGTCGTACAGCGATTATTATTTTCTGGGAAAAGTTACTAAAGATAACGAGACAACACATCACACAGTTAACATCTTTCACAGGGCCTCTCCTGTGTTCTAACTATCTTGGTTCTCTTTCACAGAGCCTCTCCTGTGTTCTAACTATCTCGGTTCTCTTTCACAGAGCCCCTCCTGTGTTCTAACTATCTTGGTTCTCTTTCACAGAGCCTCTCCTGTGTTCTAACCATCTTGGTTCTCTTTCACAGAGCCTCTCCTGTGTTCTAACTATCTCGGTTCTCTTTCACAGAGCCTCTCCTGTGTTCTAACTATCTTGGTTCTCTTTCACAGAGCCTCTCCTGTGTTCTAACTATCTCGGTTCTCTTTCACAGAGCCTCTCCTGTGTTCTAACTATCTCGGTTCTCTTTCACAGAGCCTCTCCTGTGTTCTATCTCCATCTCCCTTGTTGGAGTAAAACAACTCAAGGAATTTGGACAGGTATCACAAGAGTTTTCTTTCTCTCCCCCAACTCCTCCATTCCTCTCCCTTGTATCATGTATTTACCATAATGTCTATTTTCATTGATTATTTTCCTCCGTTAATCCCCCGCTCTCTCCTTCCCTCTTCATATCAAACCATGGCGAGAATAGAATTTCAATGAGGCTGAGGCTGATTCCAGAACCAACCCCTAAATGTAGCGCTATAACACTATAACACTATAACACTATGACACTATGACACTATGACACTATAACACTATAACTATAACACTATAACTATAACACTATGACACTATAACTATTACACTATGACACTATAACACTATGACACTATAACACTATAACACTATAACTATAACACTATAACACTATAACACTATGACACTATGACACTATGACACTATAACACTATAACACTATAACTATAACACTATAACTATAACACTATAACTATAACACTATGACACTATAACTATTACACTATGACACTATAACACTATAACACTATAACACTATAACACTATAACACTATAACACTATGACACTATGACATTATGACACTATGACACTATAACACTATAACACTATAACTATAACACTATAACTATAACACTATAACTATAACACTATGACACTATAACTATTACACTATGACACTATAACACTATAACACTATAACTATAACACTATAACTATAACACTATAACACTATAACACTATAACACTATAACTATAACACTATAACACTATAACACTATAACTATAACACTATAACTATAACACTATAACACTATAACACTATAACACTATAACACTATAACACTATAACTATAACACTATAACACTATAACACTATAACTATAACACTATAACTATAACACTATAACACTATAACACTATAACACTATAACACTATAACTATAACACTATAACTATAACACTATAACACTATAACAACACTATAACTATAACACTATAACACTATAACACTATAACAACACTATAACTATAACACTATAACACTATAACACTATAACACTATAACAATAACACTATAACACTATAACACTATAACACTATAAC
>NW_025749024.1:0-28423 GCF_021184085.1 Oncorhynchus gorbuscha
CCTCCTCTGGTTCTCACCCACCCATCCAAAGCTTTTATTCTGTCCACATTCATTCTCCTAACTTTTCTGTAGCTCCCCTTTTGTGGGGTGAGACACCCAATGTTCCTGTAACTAAAACCAATAATGAATTGCCAGTGGTTGGCTTCTTATGTGTAATGGCAATGAAAATAAGTGTCTTCAAAAATGGAAGGCAGTCGTTATCACAGCCACAAAGTAAAACATTTATATCGTAGAAATTCATGGAAACTAAAAAATAAAAATAAAATTATTTTAAGGTTAGGGTCAGACATAAGGTTAGCAGTGTGGTTAAGGTTAGGTTTAATATGACATTTTAAGACGATACATTGTTAAGGCCAGATTGTTCCTCAAGATGTTCAAACGTTCATAGATGACCAGTGGGGTAAAGTAATACAGTTTATGACTTTGTGGCTATGGTAACTAATGTCGACCTGGCACTAGTGGGGTTTTTTCTCTCAATATTGCTGACATGTCACGTGTCCTACTTTTATCTGTACACTCGTAACAACTTAATAATTACGAAACGTATATTCGATCAAATAAGTCACAAGTCGCCTCTTCCTCTCTGTTTTGAAAGTAAATTCCTGGTATAGTAAATATGATGGAAACTGACTAGCCTTCCACCAACCCACTGCTATTAGATTAGGGGGAAGTAGAGAACGATTTAACATTTGAGGAAAACGGAGATATTCTAGGGATGCTCCCAAATCAATCAGAGGTGTTGACTAAAATGATACAATATTTGGTTTAATGATAAACTATGTTTGATATTTATTGCGGCCAACAGGACAAAGCCAGCCCGTTCCCCTCTACCCTCACGGAGTCCCCGGGTCAAACGCCTCCCCGGACCGCTTTACTGCTGCGTCTGGTCGACTGCAGGAAAACACCGGGGCAGAGTGGAACTGAGAGAGGAGAAAAGAAGGAAGATGGAGATTGGATTTCATTAAGTAAGAACCATGGTGTGTAGATTAGACTACAGTCTGCTTCTGAAACGATAGCGGAGGTGCATAAAGATGGCGGTTCCGCATTACTTACCACAAATTACTCCTTTTGCTGAGTTGTGTTTTCCACACTGCTATCTTGTGTTGTTTTTTTGGTATGGTCATTAGCGCAGTAAACATTATCTCAATTTTAGTTTTAAGACGCTGGCAATTTGAAAACTCGTAAAAAGTAAATTGTGTTGATTTATTGGAAGATTGAACAATGTCCAGCACCGTAGTTTCAAAACTTTCTGGATAGTTCTAAAACTATGACTTCATATCATCATTCTGCCATCTTTATGCACTTTAGTCATTAATTTATTCATTACATATTGATTAAAATATCTGGGTAGTTTCATCCATTTTTAAAAGTGTAACTTCGTCCAAAATGTATATTTCACCTAATTTGAACATTCTGTCATAGAGCACATGTTCAACTTAATAGAACACATGTTTTTCCATCTCATGACATATTGAATACAAAATATTACTGTACTAAGTGCCTATGTGCCAAATAAAGTGACGCGGTTGAATGTAACAGGGGACGACTGAAAACATCAAAACCACTGGATTACATGGGTGAAATAGTCGTTTAAATCAGCCATAAAACCGCTTGTGACGGGGGATGGAAGATTGTGTTGTGCAACAGGGAGCGGCAATTGAATGCAATAAACACATCAACAGAAACATTTCTAGCATGTCTATGTTTGGGTAAAAGGGTTTACTTGCATAGTTTCCCACCACAAAACAGCTCACCTGCTATTACTCTGATTTGACTATTAGATGTTCAGTGTTTCTTTTGTATTTGTATTTTTTGCGGAATAGTTTCACCATCTTGAAACGAGAGTTGAGTTTATGAAACGGGGTTGACCTTAAAAACGAGGGACGGACGTAAATGAATCACTATTCGCATTCATATCAATCTTCAGAAAGGACTTTGTCAAGGCAACAAACTAGTTATGGACAGTAGGAAAAATGCACCACTTGTGACAGATGACAGAGTCACCCCATGATTCACCAAACAACATGTTGAAAGAGGAAGCAAAGTACTTTAAGTGTTTTCATTTCAGTCTCCTCCATCTCCACCAACCGAAGAACTGTAGGGATTATTTTTCTATTAATAATGTCAAATGAACAGTTGTACAGAAAGAGTCATGTGAAGCCAAGTTACAGAGAAGAAACTTCTTGATGAATGTAAGTCTGGGAAAACTCCATGGTTGGATACAGAGGACCGTTCTTAGCATGTTTTACCCTCCTGTATAAGAGGACCGTTCTTGGCATGTTTTACCCTCCTGTATAAGAGGACCATTCTTAGCATGTTTTACCCTCCTGTATAAGAGGACCATTCTTAGCATGTTTTACCCTCCTGTATAAGAGGACCGTTCTTAGCATGTTTTACCTTCCTGTATAAGAGGACCGTTCTTAGCATGTTTTACCCTCCTGTATAAGAGGACCGATCTTAGCATGTTTTACCCTCCTGTATAAGAGGACCGTTCTTGGCATGTTTTACCCTCCTGTATAAGAGGACCGTTCTTGGCATGTTTTACCCTCCTGTATAAGAGGACCGATCTTAGCATGTTTTACCCTCCTGTATAAGAGGACCGTTCTTGGCATGTTTTACCCTCCTGTATAAGAGGACCATTCTTAGCATGTTTTACCCTCCTGTATAAGAGGACCGTTCTTAGCATGTTTTACCCTCCTGTATAAGAGGACCGTTCTTAGCATGTTTTACCCTCCTGTATAAGAGGACCATTCTTAGCATGTTTTACCCTCCTGTATAAGAGGACCGTTCTTAGCATGTTTTACCCTCCTGTATAAATGGTAGATTATCAGACACGCAACAAGAAGGTCTGACTTCATTATTACTGAAACAGTACCCAAGTGGTAAATATAAAGATCCAGTCTATTTATAATTTGGAGGCCCCTTACACTTCAGTGTTGTGATGCACAAATGCGAGCAAAATGCATAGTACACGTACTTAGATTTTGCAGTATATGTGCAACGTTTTGACTGATTCAATGATCCATTGCATTACTGTTCAAAATGTTGTATCAAGTCTGCCCAAATGTGCCTAATTGGTTTATTGATACATTTTCACATTCATAACTGTGCACTCTCCTCAAACAATAGCATGGTGTTCTTTCACTGTAGCAGCTCCTGTAAATTGGAGCGTGTAGTTAGATGAACAACAATGTCAGTTTTCTGCCCATGTCAGATGTCTTTGTCCTGTTTAATCTGCATGTGTTCTAGCAGGAGCAGCTCAAGTCTCCTCCTTTTGGTCGAGTCCAGTGAGTTCAGGAAATACTGAAAGTATACGTCTTAGAAATAGTTTTCACAAACAAACATTATATGTTCAAATTCGGAATCAAATAAAAAAATGTTTATTTTTATTGCCAATTTTCTGCATTTACTAAAGTCCCGTCAGGTACCCTGATTCAGATGTCCATGTTATTCAATATCTTTGTTTCACAGGGTACAGCCCAAACCGTTGCTCTCTCAGTGGGAGGGGCTTATCATCTGGAGATCCTAAACAACAACGTGATGCTGACAAGACGTCTCTCCAGAAGAGTCTCTTCAGATCAGAACGTCTCAATAGCTGTGATCAGTGTGGGAAGAGCTTCCAACAATCACACCTGATTACACACCAACGCACACACACAGGAGAGAAGCCTTACAGCTGTGATCAGTGTGGGAAGAGCTTCAAACAATCACACCTGATTACACACCAACGCACACACACAGGAGAGAAGCCTTACAGCTGTGATCAGTGTGGGAAGAGCTTCAAACAATCACAACACCTGATTACACACCAATGCATACACACAGGAGAGAAGCCTTATAGCTGTGATCAGTGTGGGAAGAGCTTCAATCAATCAGGAGCCCTGACAATACACCAACACATACACACAGGAGTGAAGCCTTATAGCTGTGATCAGTGTGGGAAGAGTTTCAGGACGTCAGGACAACTGACTACACACCAGCGCATACACACAGGAGACAAGCCTTATAGCTGTGATCAGTGTGGGAAGAGCTTCAATCAATCAGGGACCCTAACTACACACCAACGCACACACACAGGAGAGAAGCCTTACAGCTGTGATCTATGTGGGAAGAGCTTCAGGAATTCAGGTCACCTGACTATACATCAACGTATGCACACAGGAGAGAAACCATATAGCTGTGATCAGTGTGGGAAGAGTTTTGCTAGAGATTTCAACCTGACTAAACACCAGCTCACACACACTGGAGAGAAACCTTACTCTTGTCTATGTGGAAAGAGCTTTGCTCATTCAGAGTCACTGAAAAAACACCAGAAAGCCCTTTCCTCTCTGGCACCGGTTCAAGATCCCTAAATAAAGTTTCATTAGAAAACATCTTGCAAAGAGTCATCTATCTCCCATTGTCTAACAGTTTACTCAGTCTGATTGCCATGGTAACCTGTGTAGATAATATGCAGCTCTGGATCTCTAAAAACAAGTCTCTCACCGTTGCCGCCTGCTATAGACCACCCTCTGCCCCCAGCTGTGCTCTGGACACCATATGTGAACTGATTGCCCCCCATCTATCTTCAGAGCTCGTGCTGCTAGGCGACCTAAACTGGGACATGCTTAACACCCCAGCCATCCTACAATCTAAACTTGATGCCCTCAATCTCACTCAAATTATCAATGAACCTACCAGGTACCCCCCCAAAGCCTTAAACACGGGCACCCTCATAGATATCATCCTAACCAACTTCCCCTCTAAATACACCTCTGCTGTCTTCAACCAAGATCTCAGTGATCACTGCCTCATTGCCTGCATCCGTAATGGGTCAGCGGTCAAACGACCTCCACTCATCACTGTAAAACGCTCCCTGAAACACTTCAGCGAGCAGGCCTTTCTAATCGACCTGGCCGGGGTATCCTGGAAGGATATTGATCTCATCCCGTCAGTAGAGGATGCCTGGATTTTTTTTTAAATGCCTTCCTAACCATCTTAAATAAACATGCCCCATTCAAGAAATTTAGAACCAGGAACAGATATAGCCCTTGGTTCTCCCCAGACCTGACTGCCCTTAACCAACACAAAAACATCCTATGGCGTTCTGCATTAGCATCGAATAGCCCCCGTGATATGCAGCTGTTCAGGGAAGCTAGAAACCGTTATACACAGGCAGTTAGAAAAGCCAAGGCTAGCTTTTTCAAGCAGAAATTTGCTTCCTGCAACACTAACTCAAAAAAGTTCTGGGACACTGTAAAGTCCATGGAGAATAAGAACACCTCCTCCCAGCTGCCCACTGCACTGAAGATAGGAAACACTGTCACCACTGATAAATCCACCATAATTGAGAATTTCAATAAGCATTTTTCTACGGCTGGCCATGCTTTCCACCTGGCTACTCCTACCGCGGTCAACAGCACTGCACCCCCAACAGCAACTCGCCCAAGCCTTCCCCTTTTCTCCTTCTCCCAAATCCATTCTGCTGATGTTCTGAAAGAGCTGAAAAATCTGGACCCCTACAAATCAGCCGGGCTAGACAATCTGGACCCTTTCTTTCTAAAATTATCTGCCGAAATTGTTGCCACCCCTATTACTAGCCTGTTCAACCTCTCTTTCGTGTCGTCTGAGATTCCCAAAGATTGGAAAGCAGCTGCGGTCATCCCCCTCTTCAAAGGGGGGGACACTCTTGACCCAAACTGCTACAGACCTATATCTATCCTACCATGCCTTTCTAAGGTCTTCGAAAGCCAAGTCAACAAACAGATTACCGACCATTTCGAATCTAACCATACATTCTCTGCTATGCAATCTGGTTTCAGAGCTGGTCATGGGTGCACCTCAGCCACGCTCAAGGTCCTAAACGATATCTTAACCGCCATCGATAAGAAACATTACTGTGCAGTCGTATTCATTGATCTGGCCAAGGCTTTCGATTCTGTCAACCACCACATCCTCATCGGCAGACTCGACAGCCTTGGTTTCTCAAATGATTGCCTCGCCTGGTTCACCAACTACTTCTCTGATAGAGTTCAGTGTGTCAAATCGGAGGGTCTGCTGTCCGGACCTCTGGCAGTCTCTATGGGGGTGCCACAGGGTTCAATTCTTGGACCGACTCTCTTCTCTGTATACATCAATGAGGTCGCTCTTGCTGCTGGTGAGTCCCTGATCCACCTCTACGCAGACGACACCATTCTGTATACTTCCGGCCCTTCTTTGGACACTGTGTTAACAACCCTCCAGGCAAGCTTCAATGCCATACAACTCTCCTTCCGTGGCCTCCAATTGCTCTTAAATACAAGTAAAACTAAATCCATGCTCATCAACCGATCGCTACCTGCACCTACCCGCCTGTCCAACATCACTACTCTGGACGGCTCTGACTTAGAATACGTGGACAACTACAAATACTTAGGTGTCTGGTTAGACTGTAAACTCTCCTTCCAGACCCATATCGAACATCTCCAATCCAAAGTTAAATCTAGAATTGGCTTCCTATTTCGCAACAAAGCATCCTTCACTCATGCTGCCAAACATACCCTTGTAAAACTGACCATCCTACCAATCCTCGACTTTGGCGATGTCATTTACAAAATAGCCTCCAATACCCTACTCAACAAATTGGATGCAGTCTATCACAGTGCAATCCGTTTTGTCACCAAAGCCCCATATACTACCCACCATTGCGACCTGTACGCTCTCGTTGGCTGGCCCTCGCTTCATACTCGTCGCCAAACCCACCTGCTCCATGTCATCTACAAGACCCTGCTAGGTAAAGTCCCCCCTTATCTCAGCTCGCTGGTCACCATAGCATCTCCCACCTGTAGCACACGCTCCAGCAGGTATATCTCTCTGGTCACCCCCAAAACCAATTCTTTCTTTGGCCGCCTCTCCTTCCAGTTCTCTGCTGCCAGTGACTGGAACGAACTGCAAAAATCTCTGAAACTGGAAACACTTATCTCCCTCACTAGCTTTAAGCACCAACTGTCAGAGCATCTTACAGATTACTGCACCTGTACATAGCCCACCTATAATTTAGCCCAAACAACTACCTCTTTCCCAACTGTATTTAATTAATTCATTTATTTTGCTCCTTTGCACCCCATTATTTTTATGTCTACTTTGCACATTCTTCCATTGCAAAACTACCATTCCAGTGTTTTACTTGCTATATTGTATTTACTTTGCCACCATGGCCTTTTTTGCCTTTACCTCCCTTCTCACCTCATTTGCTCACATTGTATATAGACTTGTTTATACTGTATTATTGACTGTATGTTTGTTTTACTCCATGTGTAACTCTGTGTCGTTGTATCTGTCGAACTGCTTTGCTTTATCTTGGCCAGGTCGCAATTGTAAATGAGAACTTGTTCTCAACTTGCCTACCTGGTTAAATAAAGGTGAAATAAATTAAAAAATCCATATGTATCAGGCGTCTTGGAGTAGGAGTGGTGTGTGGTGGGGTGTTCAGAGCTGTATCTTATGTTATTAACTACTTGTCACAGCTGTTGAAGGAAGTGGACCAAGAGGCAGCGTGGTCAGCGTACATTTTCTTTTTATTTGGAAAAATGACGCCAACAAAACAAGAAAACAACCATGAAGCTACAGGCTATGTGCCATAAACAAAAGTCAACTCCCCACAAAGACAAGTTGAAAAAAGGGCTACCTAAGTATGGTTCTCCATCAGAGACAACGATAGACAGCTGTCCCTGATTGAGAATCCTACCCGGTCAAAACATAGAAATGCAAATAATAGAATATAGAATACCCACCCCAACTCACACCCTGACCAAACCAAAATAGAGACATAAACAGGATCTCTAAGGTCAGGGCGTGACACTCCTATTATCCATTAAATAACTGTATAATGTTGAATAATGTTTCAACAATACTAGGTGTGTATTGTTAAGTTTTGAACAGAGTAAAAACTCACAGACAATTAGAAAAAGCTCAAACCAACGTGATTCACCACCTGGGTCATACAGCTGCAAAGACAAAGACATGATTATAGAAGCACATATATTTATACCGTCCTACTAGGTGAGGTGTCAACTCCTTGCACATCTAGACAGCCAATAAAACTCTGTTGCTAGGCAGGAACTTAATTGTTTCCTCACTGGTGTAGTCATGGCCCTGCCTGATGCTCGAACCTTCGTGGGCGTGGAAGTATATGTGTGTGAAATAGGACTGTTTCTTCTCACTTTATCTGACCTGACCTCGGGACGGATTCCTCGCTCGTCCCAAATCCACGGCTGTCCTACTTTCTCAGTGACTGAGACCAGACTGTTGCCCTTTGCCTCCCTCCTTAGGAGCTGTGATATTTAACAATAACATGTTTTGACAGAGTGGAAACTTTCTGCACTCCCTCTTGTCTCAGTAACTTTCCATACACTTAGTTCTTATCCACCCTCCATTGACCCCAACATATCCAATTTGTAAGTCGCTCTGGATAAGAGCGTCTGCTAAATGACTTAAATGTAATGTAAATGTAATATACATTCCTACATGCAAAGTAATCAATAAATTCCAGTCTGGTAACATGAATAGTTCGATTACAAGCTAGAATCCAACAGTATTCATGTATTTAATAGATCAATAAATTAAATCCATTATCTGCAAAACAATGTCTACTTATCACATGAATGATATGTTTTTAAAATCTATAATAAGCATAGACCTCTTGTATAATTTGTTTGCTTCTAAAAGATTGTTGTGGAACTCCAGCAGTAAGGAGTCAAACTCAGTGTAAATGAATCTATCTTTATTTTCAGGACCGGAGAGGTTCACGAACTCAATCCAAGCTTGATGAAAACTCTGACAAGGGCGTTCCCTCTCAGTCCTTATATACTGCTACACAAACAAGTCGTATAAGCATGATTTACATAATTCATTATTGATATTGATTCCTGCATGTGACTTTAGTCTGGAGTGCCAGAGTATGCTCTGGGCATTCATAAATTCAAATACTTTTGCGGTGTACATGTATATATATATATATATATATATTTTAAGGTTGGGTTGATCCGAGCGTTTTGACCTCACAACTGCAATTAAGCGCCCAAGCTAACCGGCTAGATACTTCCGGACACAAATGAGACTTCCGGACACAAACACCTCACTGAACATTTCCCTCGTCATAGCAGAGCTGGTTATGTTGTTTTCCTTTTATCCAGGTGGTTGGTGATTGTAACTGTGCTGCTGGATACAATTTAATTACCCTTTTATGCCGACGTTTATTGACACCGGTCATTTTCAACAGGTGTTGAGCTTTAGTAAATTCATCAGTTATTCTGCGCTCTGGCACTCAGACGAGAGTGCTCTGAAATCGGAGTAGATAGCCAGAGCAAATTTACAACGCAACCTATACATTTCCGATAAATCTACGCGATTAGCGTGTAAACAAAGTACCAGAACACATTCCTGTCAACCAATGTTTTTGAGAGAGAAAACAATACAACAGGCAAAGTTTGAATAGATTCAATGGAACTTTAAATTATAGTAACAATACACAAACAGTCAAGGGTGGACAATGTATACTTCATAGTTGCCCAAAGGCCGGCAAATTGCGATATTGAGTCGTTTCATCTTATCATCCAAAAGGAGAGCATGCAGCCAGCTAAATATTTTTTTACTCCATTTTGTATGGACTCAGGAGAGGCGAAGGTCGAGAGCCATGCGTCCTCCGAAACACGACCCAACCAAGCCACACCGCTTCTTGACACAATGCCCGCTTAACCCAAAAGCCAGCTGCACCAATGTGTCGGAGGAAATACCGTGTCAGCATGCACTGCGCCCGGCCCGCCACAGGAGTCGCTAGTGCGCGATGGGACAAGAACATCGCTGCCGGCCAAACCCTCCCCTAACTCGGACGACGCTGGGCCAATTGTGCGCCCCCTCATTGGTCTCCCGGTCGCGGCCAGGTGCGACAGAGCCTGTATAACTTTAGACCATCCCCTCGCCCATACTCGGGCGCGAACCAGGGACCCTCTGCACACATCAATAACAGTCACCCTCGAAGCATCGTTACCCATCGCTCCACAAAAGCCGCGGTCCTTGCAGAGCAAGGGGAACCACTACTTCAAGGTCTCAGAGCAAGTGACGTAACCGATTGAAACACTATTTAGCGCGCACCGCTAACTAAGCTAGCCGTTTCCCATCCGTTACACCTGGACTCAAACCAGGACCTCTAGTAGCACAGCAAGCACTGCAATGCAGTGCCTTAGACCACTCAGGAGGCCAATAAAATAAATAATTTGTCAACAATTCACGGTTTTCTTAATTGCTCTTAGACTGACAATGGAGCAACACAAAGACGCGTCACATGACTCATTTTAGCAGCTCTCCAGTTCTACACTGTAGGGAAACAATTATTTAGAAAACTATCAGACTAGGGGGGAAAGAAACAGACTGGTGCTGTAGTGGAACAGTGGTGAGGTTTTAATGGGTGTAGGGTTAGTTGATTCCAAGAACACAGGATGAGATGTTACTATCCTTTGTGCAAGCACTTCCAAGAGTTAATGAACAGTGAGCGTGGTGAAATTTGGGGAGCGCATCGTCAGTAGTGTACCTTTGGTTCCTAGGGTGTTTCGGCCTTTCACACTATACACCCTCCTCAAAGGCGGCCAGCGACAGGGTGATCAATCCTACGCTTGAGTCCCATTCCCAATTAGTCATAGGAGTTGCCTTGTTGTTGATAGCAAACATCCCATGGGACTATGCATGGCAGGGGCGTCCTCCTCCCTGAGTCAATCATTGTTGACCGCATACCTCCTGGCCCTCTCACTTCGGGGCCCAGCTGGGGTCTTTCCTCTTCATCCAGAGCCACTGACTGCTGCCTTCTGCCGCCTCTGATACAGCTTTGATTACCGAACGCTGGCTCTGGCCCTTAATTTCCAGGTCTCTAAGCAGTCTGGTTGTAGATGTTGCCACAAAACCTCTGCAGCCCACCTCCACTGGTCGGACTTCTGTGTTCCAGCCATGATGCCGTGCTTCGGCAGCTAGATCAGCATAGCGCAGATGTTTTCGCTCATAAGCCTCATCTACTGAGTTTTCCCAGGGTACTGTGAGCTCAATGATGAAGACCTTATTGAGTGAACGGGACCAGAGCACCATGTCAGGTCTTAGGGTGGTGGTTGCGATCTCCGGAGGAAACACAAGTTGCCGGCCAATGTCAGCTAGCATTTTCCAGTCGCGGGCCAAGCACAGCTGGTCTCGCTCTAATGGTGTAGAGCCGCTCTTCGGTGGTTTAGCCCCTTCGCGGACAAAGTTTGTCCGTAAGGAGTGTGATGCTGCTGTGGGTGGTAGGGAGTTGGTGGCAGCTCGCTTGTCCTCCAGGGCGGACGCAAGGTTTTTAAGGACTTGGTTGTGACGCCAAGTGTAGCGTCCTTGGGCGAGGCTTGTTTTACAGCCTGTGAGAATGTGCCTGAGGTTGGCTGGCATGGAACAGAGGGCACAGTCCGGATCTTCACCATACCATTGGTGAAGATTAACTGGTGTTGGAAGGACGTCATATGTTGCTCTGATGGAAAAGCTCAACCGCCTCGCTTCCATGGCCCACAGATCCTTCCAGCTGATCTTCCTCTTCTCCACACTGTCCCATCGAGTCCACTGTCCCTGTTTGGCAAGAGAGACTGCCTTGGCCCACCTTGCAGCCTCCTCCTGATGGCGTACTTCCTGCACTACCATCTTCCGCCGCTCTGGTGCAGTGGCCTTACTCCAAGCAGCACGGCTAGTTAGCCCAAGGCCTCCTCTCCCTTGCTGAACATGACCCACAATGTCAGCATGTCTGAGGGCTGCTGTTGCCTCCTGGACTGCTTTTCCTGGCCTCCATTTGCGCCCAGTTGCCAAGGTCGGCGCGTTGTTGCTCACCACTGGGTCTCGAGATTCATTCAGTGTCATTTGGAGCCTGGTTTTTGCACACTTGAATTCCTCTGTTAGACTGGTGAGGGGCAGCTTGAGGACACCATCTCCATAGAGGCCTATGGTGGTAAGGCATCGTGGAACTCCAAGCCACTTCTTTAAGTAGCCTGTGACTCCTCTTTCCATCTTCTCCACTGTTGAGATTGGAACCTCATACAGTGCTAAGGGCCACAACACCCGGGGTAGGAGACCAAACTGCAGACACCAGGCCTTTAACTTTCCAGGTAGCTGGGTGTTGTCGTTGGTATAGTGGTGAGGTTTTAATGGGTGTAGGGTTAGTTGGTATAGTGGTGAGGTTTTAATGGGTGTAGGGTTAGTTGGTATAGTGGTGAGGTTTTAATGGGTGTAGGGTTAGTTGGTATAGTGGTGAGGTTTTAATGGGTGTAGAGTTAGTTGGTATAGTGGTGAGGTTTTAATGGGTGTAGGGTTAGTTGGTATAGCCGTGAGGTTTTAATGGGTGTAGGGTTAGTTGGTATAGTGGTGAGGTTTTAATGGGTATAAGGTTAGTTGGTATAGTGGTGAGTTTTAATGGGTATAAGGTTAGTTGGTATAGTGGTGAAGTTTTAATGGGTATAAGGTTAGGTGTTATAGTGGTGAGGTTTTAATGGGTATAAGGTTAGGTGTTATAGTGGTGAGGTTTTAATGGGTATAAGTTTAGTTGGTATAGTGGTGAGGTTTTAATGGGTATAAGGTTAGTTGGTATAGTGGTGAGGTTTTAATGGGTATAAGGTTAGGTGGTATAGTGGTGAGGTTTAAATGGGTATAAGGTTAGTTGGTGAGGTTTTAATGGGTATAAGGTTAGTTGGTATAGTGTTGAGGTTTTAATGGGTATAAGGTTAGTTGGTATCGTGGTGAGGTTTTAATGGGTATAAGGTTAGTTGGTATAGTGGTGAGGTTTTAATGGGTATAAGGTTAGTTGGTATAGTGGTGAGGTTTTAATGGGTATAAGGTTAGTTGGTATAGTGTTGAGGTTTTAATGGGTATAAGGTTAGGTGTTATAGTGGTGAGGTTTTAATGGGTATAAGTTTAGTTGGTATAGTGGTGAGGTTTTAATGGGTATAAGGTTAGGTGTTATAGTGGTGAGGTTTTAATGGGTATAAGGTTAGTTGGTATAGTGGTGAGGTTTTAATGGGTATAAGGTTAGTTGGTATAGTGGTGAGGTTTTAATGGGTATAAGGTTAGTTGGTATAGTGGTGAGGTTTTAATGGGTATAAGGTTATGTGTTATAGTGGTGAGGTTTTAATGGGTATAAGGTTAGGTGTATGCACCTCAGTTGGATGCAATCAGTCAATACAATTTTTAAAAAGGACAGACTGCTGCAATCTGATTGGCTAAACTCAATGCATAACATCCAGGACTAGCAGGGCCTCTGATTGGCTAAACTCAATGCATAACATCCAGGACTAGCAGAGACTCTGATTGGCTAAACTCAATGCATAACATCCAGGACTAGCAGGGCCTCTGATTGGCTAAACTCAATGCATAACATCCAGGACTAGCAGAGACTCTGATTGGCTAATCTCAATGCATAACATCCAGGACTAGCAGGGCCTCTGATTGGCTAAACTCAATGCATAACATCCAGGACTAGCAGAGACTCTGATTGGCTAAACTCAATGCATAACATCCAGGACTAGCAGAGACTCTGATTGGCTAAACTCAATGCATAACATCCAGGACTAGCAGAGACTCTGATCTCAATGCATAACATCCAGGACTAGCAGAGACTATTGGCTAAACTCAATGCATAACATCCAGGACTAGCAGAGACTCTGATTGGCTAAACTCAATGCATAACATCCAGGACTAGCAGAGACTCTGATTGGCTAAACTCAATGCATAACATCCAGGACTAGCAGAGACTCTGATTGGCTAAACTCAATGCATAACATCCAGGACTAGCAGTGTCTCTGATTGGCTAAACTCAATGCATAACATCCAGAACTAGCAGAGACTCTGATTGGCTAAACTCAATGCATAACAGCCAGGACTAGCAGAGACTCTGATTGGCTAAACTCAATGCATAACAGCCAGGACTAGCAGAGACTCTGATTGGCTAAACTCAATGCATAACATCCAGGACTAGCAGAGACTGATTGGTTAAACTCAATCCATAACATCCAGGACTAGCAGAGACTCTGATTGGTTAAACTCAATGCATAACATCCAGGACTAGCAGAGACTCTACGATGGTGGAGGAACATTTTGTTTCATAAATAAAGTATGCATCATTTCCAAATGTTGACCCTCTTTCTCGCCATTAAATCCAGTTGAGGAGGAAATTGGCACTTTTGCAGCCTGAATGTTTTATGTACTAACCGGTCCACAGGAGACACGGCAGGCTTAATGTTTTATGTACTAACCGGTCCACAGGGGACACGGCAGCCTGAATGTTTTATGTACTAACCGGTCCACAGGGGACACGGCAGGCTGAATGTTTTATGTACTAACCGGTCCACAGGGGACACGGCAGCCTGAATGTTTTATGTACTAACCGGTCCACAGGGGACACGGCAGCCTGAATGTTTTATGTACTAACCGGTCCACAGGGGACACGGCAGCCTGAATGTTTTATGTACTAACCGGTCCACAGGGGACACGGCAGCCTGAATGTTTTATGTACTAACCGGTCCACAGGGGACACGGCAGCCTGAATGTTTTATGTACTAACCGGTCCACAGGGGACACGGCAGCCTGAATGTTTTATGTACTAACCGGTCCACAGGGGACACGGCTGCATGCACTTCCTTTGGGCGGAAAGATGAAACTACTCAACATCGCCATCTGCTGGCCTTTGGGCTGACTTCACAGTAACTCTGAAACAAAAGGGTTATAAATATAGCAAAGTAGAGACTTACCACAATGCGTCACATTGTAAATATCACATCAACAGAATAAGACCCTGATATTTATTTAAAGGAGCATCAAGCTCATCACTGTGCACTTTCACCACCCTGTGAAGTTCATCATAACTTATTTCATCTGTAGCCTAATAAACGGCATGATTTCCTAACGAGTCTTAGTCACGCGATTACATAAGTGGTCTTCTCAGTAAGTTAACTTTAATATGACGGCTATTAAATCAATATTTGCTCATAAAAGCGTTTACACCGACATTTCCTACATAATACATTTTACAGACATAAAGATCCCACCTCGTCTTCCATAGTTTGATATGTAATAACATAAAACGGTTGAGTGGAAACCTGGTTTATGCTTCAAAAAAATAAATACAAGTCACATTATTTGTTAAGTGTTTACATAGTGGCGTAGCCAGTCCACAAGGAGGGCAGCGACTCTTCTATTCTTTGGGGAGAACACTGATGTGTGGCACCAAGAAAACACAACATTTAACACTGAGATTCCATCCCAAATGGTACCCTCTTCCCCATGTAGTGTACTTTTGAACAGGACCCATAGAGAGCAGGTTGCCATTTGGGACAAACCCTAAATTCACACTTCCATTATTGTAAAACCAAATGCCTGACAATAACACCATCCAATGACAGATACTAATGCCATGAATGTGCTGTACTGTATGTAACAGGATGGCATCGCCGACGGCAACCCTGAGGAAAGTTAGTAAGGTGCTGTGCATATAACAAACACAAAACACCACTCCTATGAAACTACATAAAAGCACCATTCAATTGAAAGACCAAACTCTTAGGTTACAGCCCAATATTCTCTCCTCCTGAAGTGTTCACTACTCCCCACAAACTGAAAAGCATTGGATTAGTGTAGGCATCAGAGGGAGTTTCCAAATACCGGTCATTTTCATTTAAATCCATGACGGTAAGTCAACAAGTGCACACTTCAGGAGAAAGTGTTTCCACTAGATAGCACAACCACAAAGTCAAAATTGGCTATATCATATGAGATATATATATATATATATTTTTTTGTTTTGGGAGGGGGGGATTTTTGGTCATAATTTAAGGTTAGGCATAAGGTTAGCAGTGTGGTTAGGGTTAAAATGACATTTTAAATTGTGTAAAGAGGCAGGGTTTGTGACTTTGTGGCTGTGGTAACTAGTGACGACCAGAAAGGAGAGATTATTAGGATGCTCCCTCAGGCTTAAAGAGGTAGTATCTGAAACCATAATAATACTTCATAATACTCTGCATCACAAACAGCTCCGTCTTAGTGAGGTTCCTCCCCCCCTCACTTCTTTCTGTTGGTACGTCTTCCTTACTATCAAGGTCCATTTCAAAACAACCAATCAGAACAAAAAGGAGATGGAGAATCGTGTGTCAAATTTCTACTATGATTAACATTCTGCTACACCATCACTGTCCTCCTCCTCTTCCTCCTCTTCCTCCCTTTGGAGTACCCTCGTCCGAACCAGCCTCCTTGTACTGCTGTTCCTTCACCCTGTCCCAGGGAGTCTGGTGAGCAGTCCTTCCCTCCAGCCTGTCCCAGGGAGTCTGGTGAGCAGTCCTTCCCTCCAGCCTGTCCCAGGGAGTCTGGTGAGCAGTCCTTCCCTCCAGCCTGTCCCAGGGAGTCTGGTGAGCAGTCCTTCCCCAGCCTGTCCCAGGGAGTCTGGTGAGCAGTCCTCCCCCGAGCTATGAGTTTACGAGTGTAACTGTCCTCCTCTTCTGGTCTCAGCGGCGTGGCCAAGCTGAGTACAGGGTCCTCTGTCCTGAGGAAGGCCAGTTAGGAATGAGTCAGTCAGGGTGATCCAGGTGGGGTGTATTCATTAGTGCACACCATAGCATAACTAATAGCATTCAACTCTGTAACACAGGCTTTATTGGTTCAAGTCAGTGGTTTCCAATCTTGGTCCTGGGGACCCAAAGCGGTGCAATTTAAACAATGATAGTGCGAGGGCAAACGCACCCGATTCAACACCATAACATACAACTGATCACGACTTGCCTAGTTAAATAATGATTACATTTTTAAAAAAATAACTATTTGCAATGGAAAACTTTTAGCAACAACAAGTTGAGGTATGTCCCTCCCCGTTCCAACCAGTTTGCTTCCCAGTGAAGACAGCCGAGGTGTGTGTTTTGAGACAGGTCTTACTGGTTGTAGGCAGGGATCTGAATGTTCAGCTCCTCCATAAGGAGACGCATCACATCGTCACATTTCCCATGGATCTTCAGCGTGGCCAGGTTGTCTTTAGGTGTCCACTAAAACAAGACAGAGGTCATCATCAATCAGGCCCCCTATTCCCTTTATAGTGCACTAGTTGTGACCAGGGCCCCATCTCTGTGGGAGAACTAAGTGAAACTACATTGAATGATCAAGATTCAACTCAAACACAAAGGCTTTATTGGTTCAAGTCAGTGTTTCCCAATCCTGGTCCCGGGGGCCCAAAGAGGTGCAATTAAAACAGCATCGTCCAGCACTAATCATGAATATGTTAATGCTGGGGCAATGCCAGGGACCAGGATTGGGAGACGCTGGATCATGGTAAGTAGTAGCAAGATGACCTGTAGATTGACGATATAGAGTTTGGGTCTCCTGATAGCAGGTCTATTCATGCTCCATAGACAGCCATACTTCTTCAGCACCTGGTAACGAGATGGAAAGATCAGTCTAACCACACTGATGACATACAAACGAAGTAGGAGGAGCCAGTCAAGGTTCTACAACTAAAAAAACACTCTATTCTATTCAATATTCACAGAAGTCCTATTTCATTTTGCATTCAATTTCATTGTCCTGTGAGGTGGCAGCACTCTGTTTTAGTCTATTCATCCTGACAGTCCTGCTGTGTGTTAGTACATGTGGTCCTTACCTTCAGGCTTTATTGATGCTGTGTGTTAGTACATGCGGTCCTTACCTTCAGGCTTTATTGATGCTGTGTGTTAGTACATGCAGTCCTTCAGGCTTTATTGATGCTGTGTGTTAGTACATGTGGTCCTTACCTTCAGGCTTTATTGATGCTGTGTGTTAGTACATGTGGTCCTTACCTTCAGGCTTTATTGATGCTGTGTGTTAGTACATGCGGTCCTTACCTTCAGGCTTTATTGATGCTGTGTGTTAGTACATGCTGTCCTTACCTTCAGGCTTTATTGATGCTGTGTGTTAGTACATACAGTCCTTACCTTCAGGCTTTATTGATGCTGTGTGTTAGTACATGTTGTCCTTCAGGCTTTATTGATGCTGTGTGTTAGTACATACAGTCCTTACCTTCAGGCTTTATTGATGCTGTGTGTTAGTACATGTTGTCCTTCAGGCTTTATTGATGCTGTGTGTTAGTACATGTGGTCCTTCAGGCTTTATTGATGCTGTGTGTTAGTACATACAGTCCTTACCTTCAGGCTTTATTGATGCTGTGTGTTAGTACATGTTGTCCTTCAGGCTTTATTGATGCTGTGTGTTAGTACATGTGGTCCTTCAGGCTTTATTGATGCTGTGTGTTAGAACATGCGGTCCTTACCTTCAGGCTTTATTGATGCTGTGTGTTAGTACATGCAGTCCTTACCTTCAGGCTTTATTGATGCTGTGTGTTAGTACATGCGGTCCTTACCTTCAGGCTTTATTGATGCTGTGTGTTAGTACATGCTGTCCTTACCTTCAGGCTTTATTGATGCTGTGTGTTAGTACATACAGTCCTTACCTTCAGGCTTTATTGATGCTGTGTGTTAGTACATGTTGTCCTTCAGGCTTTATTGATGCTGTGTGTTAGTACATGTGGTCCTTCAGGCTTTATTGATGCTGTGTGTTAGTACATGTGGTCCTTCAGGCTTTATTGATGCTGTGTGTTGGTACATGCGGTCCTTCAGGCTTTATTGATGCTGTGTGTTAGAACATGTTGTCCTTACCTTCAGACTGGAGCCCAGGCAGAGGATAACGTCAGCCCTCTCAGCAGCGTTCACTGTACGTTGCCCCTCCAGTTGAGAGGCTGCTCCAAGATGCCCCTCTCCCGAAATGTACGATGGTGTCCCTGAGATCGCCCCCGCAGTGGGCGCACCGCCGCCCCGTCCCGTGCCGGTGCCTCGCGGTGCGCTCCGTCACGTCAAAGAGTCGCACAAACTCCCTCACCGGGGAACAGGAAGTACACACCTGTAAAACAGGAAATGTCAGAATAATACAGTGAGTTCTTTAGGTGGAACATACTGTACATAGTATATACACTGTACGTAGTATATACACTGTACGTAGTACACTGTACGTAGTATACTGTACGTAGTATATACACTGTACGTAGTATATACACTGTACATAGTATATACACTGTACGTAGTATACTGTACGTAGTATATACACTGTACGTAGTATACTGTACGTAGTATATACACTGTACGTAGTATACTGTACGTAGTATATACACTGTACGTAGTATATTGTACGTAGTATATACACTGTATGTAGTATACACTGTATGTAGTATACACTGTATATACTGTATGTAGTGAGAGGGTGTGTCCTACCTCGATGAACATGTTGCCGTGCAGCTCAGAGAGGGTGTGTCTGGGAAGACCGCTACGCAGGTGGAGCCCATCACAGTTCTGAGACACTACGTGCTGCACCTGCACACACACACACACACACACACACACGTTGGAAATCATCATACAGACACCTCAAAACCTTTCAATTATCGGACGAAGCAACAAGCACAAGGTCCATGACGACACACAACCAGCTCACTGACCATGTTCTCCTCATGCAGCATCCTGATACACATGTGTGTAAGAGTTGGTTCTGCTTCACTCAGGTCTGACGAGCTGTTGAGAGAGAGATGACTTAATTACACGCAGTATGACGAAGTTGCCCTCGACTTAATTACACGCAGTATGACGAAGTTGCCCTCGACTTAATTACACGCAGTATGACGAAGTTGCCCTCGACTTAATTACACGCAGTATGACGAAGTTGCCCTCGACTTAATTACACGCAGTATGACGAAGTTGCCCTCGACTTAATTACACGCAGTATGACGACGTTGCCCTCGACTTAATTACACGCAGTATGACGAAGTTGCCATCTTGTTGACTTAATTACATGCAGTATGATGAAGATGCCCTCTTGTTGACTTAATTACATGCAGTATGATGAAGATGCCCTCTTGTTGACTTAATTACATGCAGTATGACGAAGATTCCATCTTGTTGACTTAATTACATGCAGTATGATGAAGATGCCCTCTTGTTGACTTAATTACACGCAGTATGATGAAGATGCCCTCTTGTTGACTTAATTACATGCAGTATGATGAAGATGCCCTCTTGTTGACTTAATTACATGCAGTATGATGAAGATTCCATCTTGTTGACTTAATTACATGCAGTATGATGAAGATTCCATCTTGTTGACTTAATTACATGCAGTATGATGAAGATGCCCTCTTGTTGACTCCAGCCTGTCTCACCTGACAGCTCTGCCCTTCTGTAGCTGTGTCCAAACCCCATTTGGTCCCCTGTAGTCTGGGATGGACGCTGCCTGCAAAACATGACACAGAAACATGTCACTCTTGTCATGATGGGTGACAGGTAGCCTAGCCGATTGGGCCAGTAACCGGAAAGGTCGCTGGTTCGAAACTCCGAGCAGACTAGGTGAAAAATCTGCCAATGTGCCATTGAGCAAGGCCCTTAACCCTAATAACTCCTGTAAGTTGAATAAGGTGTGCTACCTCTGGAAAAGTTCAAGAATGGCCGGGGTCCCCGAGGAGAGATTTGAAAAAGGCTATATGAGTGCACACCGTAGAAAACGTTTCGCAATGAAAACAAGCATTTCATTTTGGTTCAGGTTAGTCCCTCCCCTTTTGGCCATTCAGTTCCTGTGAACACACCCCAGAACAAAGTTATACCCTGACCCCAGATCTGTTTGTGCTCTTGCCAACGCTGCCAAATATTTGGTTGGCATGACAATGAGTTGACATGATAGCATAAATAAACGGGCCCTTAGACCAGTGGAACACAGCCAGTGTGTGAAATACAGAGCCCCAGTATTTACCGTACTGATCCCGGCTCCAGTGTAGATAACCAGGTGTTGAGCCTGTCTGACTGCCTCAGCCAACTGTCCCACTTTACACCTCAGGTCCTCTGTATCATCAAATACCTACAACAGCACAAAGACAGAGAGACATATCAAGCAAATGCCATGCTAATAGTCACCCCTCCTAGCCTGGCGTTTCAGGTCAGTAAAGACTAAAGACATGAGACAAGGAGAGAGCGCGGCACTTAGACCATGTTATTGGTAGCCTGGGTGCTAGTCTGTTTGTGCCAACTTCCAATGGAATTGCCATGTTTGAATTGACAAGCAGTTTGGGAAGATCACCCAAACAGATCTGGAACCAGGCTGTTTTATTGGGCAGTTCTAAAGACGCGTCAACCAGACCTCTTCTTGCTTCCTCTTTAGAACGTTCCTGCGGACCTGCCGCGAACACAACTCCTGTACGGTGTCCTGGTGCAGAAGTAGATCCGCAGACTCCTCCTGTGTCCGCTCACTCTCCTGCTTCTTCAGGATCTTAGCTACCTGGAAAGGAGGTGACGATAGATAATTACATGTACAAATTGTATAAAGCGTAGGAGTGCTGATCTAGGATCAGGTGCCCCTGTCCATGTGATCTAATAGGGAAAACTGATCCTAAATCAGTACTCCTACTCGGAGAAGCTTTATATGAGCCCTGAACATTTCGGTAGTCATTGTCAGCTGCTTATTTTTACATTGACAATGACTCAAATTAATGCAATAGTTACTAACTTTGGAATACATGAATGGGCAATATCTACTCTTGACAATGTCACTCGGTACGAACAGTCAGAGTTTTATCCAAAGTTCAACATTGTTAATTAAACGTTGCAATGCATTGCAATAAGTGTTATTTTGCAAGCCGCCGGTGTAGCTTGCTAGCCGGATAGCATAACATCTAGCTAGCTTGTAAACAGTGGACTACACAAATCTCCAGTCTCTCCTCTCTGACCAGTTTGAAACTCTTCCGCTGCATTTCCCTTTGCAGTATTTCAGCCTTCTCTTTAGCTTTTCTCTCATCCGAGAAGACGCGACTGTGTCTGGTTTCTCTTCCATTCTCACAGACGTGGAATCACACTGACAGACAAACCAACGACAGCTATGGACGGATGTCGTCGAATAGGCCAAATGTAGCTTTCGAAAAGAAAACTGCGCCCACTTGCGTTCTCACAATATTAACGTTTACTAGAACTCAGAAATGTATTTAAAAACTATACCGAACAAAAATATAAATGCGACATGTAAAGTGTTGGTCTCATGAGCTGAAATAAAAGAGCCAAGACATTTTACATACGCGCACAAAAAGCTTATTTCGCTCAAAATTTGTGCACAAATTTGTTTACATCCCCGTTAGTGAGCATTTCTCCTCTGCCAAGATAATACATCTACCTTCAGGTGTGGCATATCAAGAAGCTGATTAAAGAGCATGATCATTACACAGGTGCACCTTGTGCTGGGGACAATAGGACACTCTAAAGTGTGCAATTTTGTCACACAAGACCACAGATGTCTCAAGTTTCAAAGGAGCATGCAATTGGCATGTGACTGCAGGGATGTCCACCAGAGCTGTTGCCAGAAAATTCAATGTTTCTCTACCATAAGCCACCTCACATCATTTAAGAGAATTTGGCAGTACATCCAACTGGCCTCCCAACCGTAGAGCACGTGTAACCACACCAGCCCAGGTCCTCCACATCCGGCTTCTTCACCTGGGGGATTGTCTGAGATCAACCACCCGGACAGCTGATGAAACTGAGTATTTGTTTGTATTAAAGCCCTTTTTTGGGGGGAAAAACTCATTCTGATTGGCTCCCAATTGGAGGGCCTATGCCCTCCAGGCCCACCCATGGCTGTGCCCCTGCCCAGTCATGTGAAATCCATAGATTAAGACCTAATGAATTCATTTCAATTGACTGATTTCCTTATTTGAACTCTTAACTCAGTAATATCGTTAATTGTTGAATGTTGTGTTTATATTTTTGTTCAGTTTACATTCAAACAACCTGACAAGTACATTTTTTATAAAAAACACATTTATTAAAAAACACTTCCAAAATAATTTAGAACAAAAACAGTAGGAAAGAAGAACACTCAGAACAGACCTTCAAAAATAAGACTTTATTTTAAGACTTTTTAAGACGTTTTCTGGGCTTTGGTTGCATTGCCATCCCAATACCGTACCACAAATCGCTATAGGAAATATAAATAGTGTAAAATGTGTAAAACTAACATATTACAAACAGTGTGTCCAAAAACAAGTCCTGAGGTCTTGTGGTAAGAATAGATTGTCACATACAGTATGTAGTAGCTAAGATGCATTTGAATGCAGTGAGTTGTGCCTTTGTAGAATACAATCAAGTTCAAATACAATGTCCACTAGTTAGCAAGAAACACTAAGGAATCGTCCCCAAATGGCAACCCTTTGTAGTGCACTACTTTTGACCAGAGCACATAGGGGCATATTGTTTTAGGGTTAAGTGAGATGGATTGTGTGTGTATATCTTTTTTAGGTATCAACAGTATTCATTACCTGGGTCAAGGGAGGGACTACCTGAACTTGTCCAATAAGAAACGCTTGTTTTCGTTTTCCCCAAAGATTTCCACTAATGAATATGACCCTGAACTTGTCCAATAAGAAACACTCGTTTTCATTCTCCTGTGCAAAATGTTTTGCTACAACACTGTGCCAAAATGAACACGACCCAGTTCCGGTCCAGTCTAGCCTGATAAGTAGACCATCTTCACCGAGATCTGCGAGACTGGGTGGTCTTGGGGACCCTTTGAGGGTTGGGTCGAAAAGACCCACGTATCTGCTTCACGACGTTCCCCTCTGCCCCAGGGCCCTTCTGACCAGCTACAACCCCAGCTCCAGTCCCCTTCTGCCCCTCTGCCCCAGCCAGAGGGCCCTTCTGACCAGCTACAACCCCAGCTCCAGTCCCCTTCTGCCCCTCTGCCCCAGCCAGAGGGCCCTTCTGGCCAGCTACAACCCCAGCTCCAGTCCCCTTCTGCCTCTCTGCCGTTTTCCTCCTGATGGGAGAAGAGAGGGGAACAATAGGTTGATTAGTGAGACAGTTGGACTCTTTTACTAGTATCATATCACTATGGTGGGCAGTAGTCACTGCCTGGGCTGTACTAGCTTGGGTAGAAGTATGGCTCTTCTATAACCAAACATGTTATTAACACAACCCTAACCTTGTGCTGATAACCCTGAACATACAAGTCATACACTTGCTGTTTTGCTCTGACCTTGCCTGTTTTATATACAATAACTATCTAGTCTAGTGACACATTTTCTATTACAGGACTCACATCATGACTCCTCTCTTCCTCTCCAGGGCTTTCTGTGTAGCAGCTGACAGAGAACTCTTCCCCTGGTCGACCCCGATTCCCAGTCTGTGGACACACACACGCACACAAACACACACACACACACACACACACACACACACACACACACACACACACACACACACACACACACACACACACACACACACACACACACACACACACACACACACACACACACACACACACACACACCTTAAATGTGTGTATGCTGATGTATATTTGTTCTACATTCAATCCTAATCTTTCTATCCAGACCCCAAAGCATCTCATGTTGGAGGCTTTATTGTGCACTAGGAAGTCACTAATTGTGTCCCAAAATATCTCAAATGTCATCATGATCCCTAAATGCTATTTGTCGGGTTTAGAGGGCGATTGTAGTGTTAACGTAGAGATAGTTGGGGATTTGGCTGTGAGGCCCTCTGTCTACTTCCCCAGTCTGATGAGGTCATGTCTCTGTGTGCAGTTTGAAAGATGTTGCTCACTAATGCTAGAGCAATTTCTAACTAGCGTTAGCATAACGACTGGTGGTCTATGGTATCTGCAAGCAAAACCACCTCTTACTTCCTTCCTAATGGACAGAGACATAAAAATGGTATCCACAAGTTCACTTGCATAAAAAAACAGTGTATTTTGCACATTCATCTTCTGCACTTCTACCACTCCAGTGTTTAATTGCTGTATGTATCCATTTTGCCACCGTGGCCTATTTATCGCCTTACCTCCCTTATCTTACCTCATTTGCACACAATGTATATAGACTTCTTCTACTGTATTATTGACTGTATGTTTGTTTACTCCATGTGTAACTCTGTGTTGTCTGTTCACACTGCTATGCTTTATCTTGGCCACATCGCAGTTGTAAATGAGAACTTGTTCTCAAATGGCCACCTGGTTAAATAAAGGCAAATGTATTTATTTTTAAATAAAAAACATCTTGATGTTCTGATGAAGGTTTAACTGCCAAAACACGTTAGCCTGATGGACAAAAATAAAGTAAAACTATTTTACATTTTGGAGTGTCGCCTCCCAATGTTCTTGAAATGCTTGTCTGCCCCCCCCGTGGTTACCTTGCGTCTCATCTCTCTGTCCCCCCGTGGTTACCTTGCGTCTCATCTCTCTGTCCCTGGCCAGCTGTCTGTCCCAGCTGATGATCTGCATCCTGTCTCCTGCTGACAGACAGAACCTTTGATGTCCTGGACCTCATAACGTGCAGAGCGGTGGAGCTGGAACAAGACACTCTGTCTCCCCGTGGAATTAGTCTTCTGTGTGTGTAGAGATCTTGTCCCCCCCGTGGTTACCTGCACACCACAGTGTGGCCAGCTGTCTGTCCCAGCTGAGACTGCATCCTGTTCCTGCTGACAGACACCACAGTGTCTGTGTGTGTAGAGACGGTGTTGTGCACACCACAGTGTGTGTGCAGAGAGGTTTAACTGCACACCACAGTGTCTGTGTGTGTAGAGACGGTGATGGCACAAACAGTGTGTGTAAAGACGGTGTTGTGCACACAGTGTGTTGTGTGTAGAGACGCCGTTGTCCTCTAAGTGTGTGTGTGTGTAAGATGTTGTGCACACCACAGTGTGTTGTGTGTAGAGACGTGTTGTGCACACAGTGTGTCTGTGTGTAGAGAGGTGTTGTGCACCACAGTGTCTGTGCTGATGATGTTGTGCACCCAGTGTGTGTGTAGAACTGTTGACACCACAGTGTGTGTGTGTGTAGAGATTGTGTGTTAGCACACAGTGTGTGTGTGTGTAGGACGGTGTTGTGCACCTACAGTGTGTGTGTGTAGAGACGGTGTTGTGCACACCACAGTGTGTGTGTGTGTAGAGACGGTGTTATGCACACCACCGTGTGTGTGTGTGTAGAGACGAGTCATTGTGCACACCACGGTGTGTGTGTAGAGACGGTGTTGTGCACACCAGAGTGTGTAGAGATGGTGTTGTGCACGCCAGTGTGTGTGTGTGTAGAGACAGTGTTGTGCACACCACAGTGTGTGTGTGTGTGTAGAGACGGTGTTGTGCACACCACAGTGTGTGTGTAGAGATTCAGTGTTGTGCACACCACAGTGTGTGTGTGTGAGACGGTGTTGTGCACACCACAGTGTGTCTGTGTGTGCAGAGACGGTGTTGTGCACACCACAGTGTGTGTGTGTAGAGACGGTGTTGTGCACACCACAGTGTGTGTAGAGACGGTGTTGTGCACACCAGAGTGTGTAGAGATGGTGTTGTGCACGCCAGTGTGTGTGTGTGCAGAGACGGTGTTGTGCACACCACAGTGTGTGTGTGTGTGTAGAGACGATGTTGTGCACACCACAGTGTGTGTGTGTGTGTAGAGACGGTGTTGTGCACACCCAGTGTGTGTGTGTGTGTAGAGACGGTGTTGTGCACACCAGAGTGTGTGTAGAGACGGTGTTGTGTGTGTGTGTGTGTGTAGAGACGGTGTTGTGCACACCAGAGTGTGTGTGTGTGTGTGTTGTGTGTGTGTGTGTGTGTGTAGAGACTGTGTTGTGCACGCCAGAGTGTGTGTGTGTGTGTAGAGACTGTGTTGTGCACGCCAGTGTGTGTGTGTGTGTAGAGACTGTGTTGTGCACGCCAGAGTGTGTGTGTGTGTGTGTGTAGAGACTGTGTTGTGCACGCCAGAGTGTGTGTGTGTGTGTAGAGACTGTGTTGTGCACGCCAGTGTGTGTGTGTGTGTGTAGAGACATGTTGTGCACGCCAGTGTGTGTGTGTGTGTAGAGACTGTGTTGTGCACGCCAGAGTGTGTGTGTGTGTGTGTGTGTGAGACTGTGTTGTGCACGCCAGTGTGTGTGTGTTGTAGTTACCTGCAGTGTGACTCTCTCCTGCAGCACCAGGTCTTGCCTGCTGTCTCTCCCAGGGCTCTGGGGCTGGAAGGACTGTAGGAACTGCTGCGTGTCCTGAGGGAGGGACACACACACACACAGTCATACACAAAATAAATGATTAAACACACATCCGTAAATCACATCTTCGATAAATCCCATGATGGGCTGTGTGTTTCTGAGACTGTGTGTGTCACCTTGATGGTACATAGCAGCTGTCCCACTCTCTCTGTGTGTAGGAGCCTCCTGGTTAGGTATCCCTTCACTGCTGCTGCCACCAGGGGACCGTAACACACAGACAGACACCTGGGAGACTAAGGAGGGGGAGGGGAGAGAGGAGGGGAGGGGAGAGAGGAGGGGGGGGGGGAGAGGAGGGGGTGGGGAGAGGGTGGGGAGAGAGATGGGGAGAGGGGGGGGGGTGGGGGAGAGAGGAGGGGAGGGGGGGAGGGAGAGAGGAGGAGGAGGGGTGGGGAGAGAGGGGGGTGGGAGAGAAGAGGGGGTGGGGAGAGGGGAGAGGTGGGGAGAGATGAGGGGGTGGGGGAGAGAAGAGGGAGTGGGGAGAGAAGAGGGGGTGGAGAGGGTGGGGAGAGAGGAGGGGTGGGAGAGAGGTGGGGGGGGGAGAGGGGTGGGGAGAGATGAGGGGGTGGGGAGAAGGAGGGGAGATGAGGGGTGGGGAGAGATGAGGGGGTGGGGAGAGATGAGGGGGTGGGGAGAGATGAGGGGGTGGGGAGAGAAGAGGGGACGAGACGAGGGGGTGGGGAGAGATGAGAGGGAGGGTGGGGAGAGAAGAGGGGACGAGACGAGGGGGTGGGGAGAGACGAGGGGGTGGGGAGAGAAGAGGGGGTGGGGAGAGACGAGGGACGAGACGAGGGGGTGGGGAGAGACGAGGGGGTGGGGAGAGACGAGAGGAGAAATACCAATTCTGTCAATGACAACCAATTAATTTCCCACCCAGATTCTCAAGGTCCTTTCAACTGGTGGCCAACTGTAGCTGTAGACACACACACATACAAACCTACACACACACACACACACACACACACACACACACACACACACACACACACACACACACACACACACACACACACACACACACACACACACACACACACACACACACACACACACCCTGACTTGAATCATCCTACAACTAGCTGTTGTGCTTCTCACTTGTTGATTATAAACTGAAGATCCAAATATACAAAGTCAGTCAGGTGTGAATTGAATTTACCCGAGGAGGGGGAGTCTGGGTCTGAAAGGAGGATCCTGCTGAGGGGGAGAATAGAGGGATGGAGAGGGGGATGGAAGAGAGGGGGAGGAGGGAGGGTTATGTTGTCCCCAGACATGCGCTGGATGTGGGGCAGGAGGACACAGGGAAGGACAAACTCTGGAGTAGCTGGTAACGTA
>NW_025749025.1:0-28423 GCF_021184085.1 Oncorhynchus gorbuscha
ACTAGAGAAGAAGTACTAGAAATATGCAAGAAATGCATCATATGCCAAGAACAAAAGGTTAGTAACCTAGGCAGGATAGCAGGTCAACACACTAAGAGTAACACACCATGGAAGCAGATATCATTAGATACTATGGGTCCTATGAAGATTGCAACCTGCTTAGGGCACAGGTACGCTATAGTAGCGGTGTGTATGGCTACAGGATACTCAATAGTGCTCATATCAAATTCATCCAATGCGGTGCCAGTGTTGCAAATGCTTAACCTTCTAACCCTTGCTCTAGGTCCTTTCCCATCCATTAGAACTGATAATGGAAGACAGTATAAGAATAAGAAGGTGGAGGAGTAGTGTGTGGACCAAGGGGTCGCACACATATACTCCCCCCCTTACACCCCACAGGCCAATGGCTGTGCCGAGAGGACCATAGGGAAATTAAAGATGACCCTAGGGTTATGGAAGGCAGAGAAAGATTGGGGACCTAAGTTGGCACAGGCCTGTGTGGAAATGAACTTAAGTCCAACAGACACAGGGCCTAGCCCAAGAGAATTGATGGGACTACCCAACATCAGCACAGTGGTGGAAATAGCTAATGCGCAGCCTCCCCCCTCTACCTTGTGTGTTACAGGTGGGAGACTGGCTTAGGATTAAGACCAGGAGCTGACACGGGGGAATAGAGTCCCAACAAAACAAAAACAAACAACAAAAAAAGAAGGAAAAAGACGCCAGGTAATTGCCGTGATCAGTGCAAACACGATCAAAGTAGACGGTGATATAACGGTAGACGTTGCACAACTTAAAAAGGTATGTCCACCAGAGTAGTTCAATCCAGAGTGGCTGCACATGTTGACCTGCAGGTCAGGAATACAGGTGAGACGCTCGGATGACGCAGTATGGATAACCACTCATCTAAGACACGAACAACTGGCGAAAGCAGGAGTGGTAGTTCGGGGATATACCAGGGCTGTGTGGCACAAAAGCAGGTGCACAGATCCAGGAGAGAAAGGTTATATGAACATAGCCCCATGTGAGGTATGCGGAGAACCCACAGGGGAGGTGCAGTATGAAGGCCCGGCCAAGATGAGCATAAGGCAGATAGCCACAGGAAGTGACTGTGGTAAGAAAGGTGGTGGGCAAAGAGTAGGAAGGGTTCTCTGGTGCAAGAGATGTGATAGGAATGTATTTCCGAACTGCATGGTAGGAGTACAGGTAGTGACATCAGGATGGGAGCCGAAGCAGTGCACATGTGTATGGATGCACAGAGGTGTGTTGGTCCAGAAGAACTGTGTGGAGTGCAGACCTCAGAAACTGAGAGAGGGGAATGACCTGTTAAGGGGTAGCCTACTCACTCCAGTGAGAAGGGAGGAAGGCCTATGGCCTGTGGAAGCAAGGCCCTTCAGATTGGCTGGAGGAATAAGCACCTACAAAAATTGTGAACAGTGGCTGGAAGAAAGGAAAGGTGGCCCAGTCCCAGTGACAGGATATGGCACACAACCAGGAGAACCAGAATGTTGGATGAGGGTAGACGGAAATTTTCCCTATGGAACCCTAGGAATGACCGAAGTCAGATGTTGACAAACAGACGTGACTGGGAACAAGATGATGAATATGAATTAGACAATAACCATGAGAGAAACGACCACCATGGGGTAATGAGAAGATGCTGGTGGGAAGGAACATGTAAGCCAGTGAGAGAACATCACTGGGGCAGGTTAATGAGGAAGGAGAAGACAATGTGCTGTGTCTCTAAGCTTATGGCCATAGAGGATACAGAACCCGTCAGGGTGTCAAAAGAGAAAGGCACATGGTGAAATTGGGCTGGCAAATATACATTGCCCAGGACCCCAAAACCAAATTGGACTGTGTATATTCGTGCCACATGTTGGTGGACAGGAGAGGGAAGAGGTAGAAATGAAGCTGCTCTACCTGATCCACAAGGAAAAATGAGAAGGTTGATTAACCTAATAAAAAGAAAACTAACCTCAGACACACAAGACCCTGGAGAGGGCACATCTAGACAAAGGGACACAGGCCATACTAGGTCCACCATTTGTAAAAAAATAAATAAGAAAGAAAACAAAACTAACTAGAATGTCTCCCTCTGTTTCCACAGGGAAATGAGGCTGGGAGAATATAGAACCAGGCAAAGGGAATGTAAGGTGAGATGGTGCTGGTGGGTAAGTATCCTTTCCACCATAATATTAGTACCCACCGCCATAATAATAGGAATAAACCCAGGGATAGTGTATGAAAAACAAGAGAGAGAATTAGTACAGGGACTAGAGATACTCCAAGAAAATGTGCCAACTCTATACCAACCTATAGAGCATTTACAAAGAGATGGGGCATACCAGTACAATGCACCATAACAAATGACTCACTGTGTCCAGGACACCCTTCAGTCAAGTTAAAACAGAGATATAATATTACGAAATGGGATCTGACCTGGGATCATAATAATACCATAGTGGTGTTGTGGAAATCAGTGACCAGTAACACACTCCAAGGGTATATAGTAAATATAACTAAAGGACCCGTACTGGTTAATCAGACAGGTGAAAATGGACAATATATGAATTCATATAAAGGTGGCCAGTGGAGGGGACAGCTGGGTGATGCAGAGAATATAACGGAGATCAAATTGATCTATGATGAAAGTATGACCAGTTCACCTTGGGAAAGTGTTGAGTGCCATAGTGTAACGACTGCTTTCAACACCTCGGCCAGGCCTAGGAGGACGAAACCAACGCGTTGGCCTCGGATGAGCAAAAATAGCATGACCACAAGTCATGCATCAGCAAGTCATGCATCTGCAAGTTCAGCAATAACGACATCCCATGAACCAGGCGAAAACAATACTAGCACCCTAGAGCGAGCTAAAAGGGGAGTGGCCCCCCTGACCACACTGGCGCATGACAAAACAGAAGTTAACCTAACACACACAGAGGACCCAAGACAGGGTATGGATCAAGGGGGCTTAGATATATTATGTCTGAAAGGGAATAGCTCCAGGTACCGAGTAAGGTGCAGCACGCAGAGGCGAATTACAGGACCAAGCCCTGAAGCTAAATGGTTGAATGATATAGTGTTATACCTACACCCTGGAAATTCCTCCTCATGGGATAATAGAATACTGGGAGGAAGGAAGGGTATTATTTTACCGTATGCAAAAAATAGGACCTATAAGTACCCAGGATTTACTAGTGGCCCATTAGATAGATTCCACCGGATGGAATATGGAGATTGGGGACATGACATTCCCCACTCCGCCAGGCCAGGAGAAAACCGATGCGTATTCCACCTCAGGATGGGTATGCCTTACGACACAGAATAATACAAACCCAGGGTTGGCCTATCCCAGGTCAACCCCATGGACAGCACGAGACCTTAGGAGTTTGAAAGGAAATTATCAACAGAGCCTTGAGATGGCCCAAAGAATGTGTGCTAAAGCCCCATTATTATGACCAATGGGTTAGACCACCTGCGAATAAAACTGAGGCCTGGGCACGATACCATTGCATCTCAGCCCACGGCATATTGAAAGAATCAGGAATCCCCCACTTCCATAGATGGTCAGGGGGACATTATCCTTCACCTGGAATGCTGTGGGTAGCTCCGGCCTTCTCAGGCAGGAATGAGAACGCAAACCAAAAATTGGTAGACATGGTAAACGCACGGGCGCCTGCCACTCCAGAGTATTGGCTGGAGGAGGTATTTTAAAACATATAAGAACACAGGACAAAATGGAACATGTGCATCAATTTGGATACAGTTTCCCTCCAATAGGAAGATTGAACACCGATACCCTTATATGGATGCAGGGATTAATGCTACAGAAATGGAATACAACCATGGGAAAAATGATTAGGAATGCATTAATAATGAAAGAAACGGGCATTAAAAACTTTGAAGCCAGCACTAGTATGAAGAGTACCACGGTGTCCGAAACATTTGACCCAATAGCAAAGGGATGGGATAAAAGCCTGTTAGACCCCACTCCGTTAACCGGAGGATACGTACAATTAGCATGCTATGGAGGCATTCAATTCCATGTAAACCAAGGGGATATAGCTGGCACCAGGGATCAGACCCTTCAACAGATCCCTCTCTAGCGGATTGGACTAGATATACCCTTGAACCCGTGACCGCCCGGTGGCTGATGGGAGGGTATAAGGAATGGGCCATAAAGCTAATGTGGCCACAACAGGATGAACCATGGGGAGACCTATGGGGAAAAGGGTCAGACTGGGATAAGAATATGACCCTGACTTGGAATATGTCCACATGTAAACAGTTATTTGACAATGGCACGGTATCAGAAGGGTGCAGTATAATTAAACGAAACTTGGAACTGTTAAAAACTATGGGGCAGGAAAACTACTGTAACATATTGAAGAAAAGGTTCTGGGACGAAGGAGCAGATGGCATAACGTGGTATCGAGATGAGGACACCACTATGAGTAATGCTTTAGGAGTCAACTGGTTAACTAGAGCATGGGGAGGTTTTACCACAGGGATAGCTCAAATGGCAAATGATATAATAGTGGAACCAGTAAATAAGGTGGTCACAGCCATAAATGACAAATGGGAGGAAGTCACTTCATCGTGGCAAGAAATAAAAGAAAGATTCTGGCTAGGAATAAGTATCACAGTAGGGATCTTGATATTCATAACGCTTATTTATGATAGCTCTAAGCTACGCCAAAAGAATGGGACTTCCAGTAGATACAGTACTGAGGAAGGGGTGGCTATCCCTATTTAAAATAATGAAAATAACCCTTAGACTACTGAGAGAGTTATTGAAGTTAATGCTAAAATCCTTGTGGAAAATATTCAAAGGAGTAATAATATGGACTATGGTATACGAGAGAGTACATCAAAGATCTCCTGGCCTATTAGAGCAACGGGAGACAGAGGGAACACGGGTAGACCTACTAGAGGTCACGAACTTGTGACCTGCCGAGGTGTCAACCGCAAACACACACTGCTCTAAGAAAAGGAAGTAGGCAGTGCCTGACAAGGGGAGGGGGCACTGGCTGAAGGTGAATAAAGGGGAGCTGTTTCTGCACAATAAGGCACAAACGACTTAAGCAGCCTGAGTACAACACAATAAAGAAAAGCTCCTAAACCATAGAAACTACCAACAACCTTCTAAGAAAATGGCATCCAACTCCTCCAACCAATCCGACTTTGAGGACAGGGACCTGACACAAAGCGACCCCCAGGAGGAGGTAGCTATAACATTGTGTCAACTACTACAGATTATGATTTGGGGAATGTTGGGTTGGAAAAATAGGCAGTGTTATGCAGGTGAATGAGGACCCAAAAGCGACTTGGCGAAAACAGAGTCTTTAATCCAGAAAAGGAAATATGCAATACTCCTAGACAAATCGGAGCGGTAAATAAAGCATAACAAACAATTCCACTCGTAATGACGAGAACAGACTGGAGACTCGATCATAAACTGTAGGTTGCCTCGGGAAGGCACTTGACCGTAGCAGACTCAGACACCTGCTCACCACGCAGCATCTGAGGGAAACACGACACGACAGGGCGATACAAAGACACAGCACGGTGAACAATATACAAGGATCCGACAGGACAGAAACGGAAAACAAGGGGAGAAATAGGGACTCTAATCAGGGGAAAAGATAGGGAACAGGTGTGGGAAGACTAAATGATTGATTAGGGGAATAGGAACAGCTGGGAGCAGGAACGGAACGATAGAGAGAAGAGAGAGAGGGAGGGAGAGAGAAAAAAGGGAACGAACCTAAAAAGACCAGCAGGGGGAAAACGAACAGAAGGAAAAGCAAAATGACAAGACAATATAAGACAAAACATGACAGTACCCCCACTCACCGAGCGCCTCCTGGCGCACTCGAGGAGGAATCCTGGCGGCAACGGAGGAAATCATCAATCAGTGAACGGTCCAGCACGTCCCGAGACGGAACCCAACTCCTCTCCTCAGGACCGTAACCCTCCCAATCCACTAAGTATTGGTGACCCCGTCCCGAGAACGCATATCCATGATCCTACGTACCTTGTAAATAGGTGCGCTCTCGACAAGGACGGGAGGGGGAGGGAAGACGAACGGGGTGCGAAGAAAGGGCTTGACACAGGAGACATGGAAGACAGGATGGACGCGACGAAGATGTCGCGGAAGAAGCAGTCGCACAGCGACAGGATTGACGACCTGGGAGACACGGAACGGACCAATGAACCGCGGAGTCAACTTACGAGAAGCTGTCGTAAGAGGAAGGTTGCGAGTGGAAAGCCACACTCTCTGGCCGCAACAATACCTTGGACTCTTAATCCTACGTTTATTGGCGGCTCTCACAGTCTGTGCCCTGTAACGGCAAAGTGCAGACCTCACCCTCCTCCAGGTGCGCTCACAACGTTGGACAAACGCTTGAGCGGAGGGAACGCTGGACTCGGCAAGCTGGGATGAGAACAGAGGAGGCTGGTAACCCAGACTACTCTGAAACGGAGATAACCCGGTAGCAGACGAAGGAAGCGAGTTGTGAGCGAATTCTGCCCAGGGGAGCTGTTCTGCCCAAGACGCAGGGTTTCTGAAAGAAAGGCTGCGTAGTATGCGACCAATCGTCTGATTGGCCCTCTCTGCTTGACCGTTAGACTGGGGATGAAACCCGGAAGAGAGACTGACGGACGCACCAATCAAACGACAGAACTCCCTCCAAAACTGTGACGTGAATTGCGGGCCTCTGTCTGAAACGGCGTCTAACGGGAGGCCATGAATTCTGAACACATTCTCGATGATGATTTGTGCCGTCTCCTTAGCGGAAGGAAGTTTAGCGAGGGGAATGAAATGTGCCGCCTTAGAGAACCTATCGACAACCGTAAGAATCACAGTCTTCCCCGCAGACAAAGGCAGACCGGTAATGAAGTCTAGGGCGATGTGAGACCATGGTCGAGAAGGAATGGGAAGCGGTCTGAGATGACCGGCAGGAGGAGAGTTACCTGACTTAGTCTGCGCGCAGTCCGAACAAGCAGCCACGAAACGGCGCGTGTCACGCTCCTGAGTCGGCCACCAAAAGCGCTGGCGAATAGAAGCAAGAGTGCCTCGAACGCCGGGATGACCAGCTAACTTGGCAGAGTGAGCCCACTGAAGAACAGCCAGACGAGTAGAAACAGGAACGAAAAGAAGGTTACTAGGACAAGCGCGGTGACGCAGTGTGCGTGAGTGCTTGCTTAACCTGTCTTTCAATTCCCCAGACTATCAACCCGACAACACGCCCATAAGGAAGAATCCCCTCGGGATCAGTAGAAGCCACAGAAGAACTAAAAAGACGGGATAAGGCATCAGGCTTGGTGTTCTTGCTACCCGGACGGTAAGAAATCACAAACTCGAAACAAGCGAAAAACAACGCCCAACGAGCTTGACGAGCATTAAGTCGTTTGGCAGAACGGATGTACTCAAGGTTCTTATGGTCTGTCCAAACGACAAAAGGAACGGTCGCCCTCCAACCACTGTCGCCATTCGCCTAGGGCTAAGCGGATGGCGAGCAGTTCGCGGTTACCCACATCATAGTTGCGTTCAGATGGCGACAGGCGATGAGAAAAATAAGCGCAAGGATGAACCTTATCGTCAGACTGCAAGCGCTGGGATAGAATGGCTCCCACGCCTACCTCTGAAGCGTCAACCTCGACAATGAATTGTCTAGTGACGTCAGGAGTAACGAGGATAGGAGCGGACGTAAAACGTTCTTTTAGAAGATCAAAAGCTCCCTGGGCGGAACCGGACCACTTAAAACACGTCTTGACAGAAGTAAGAGCTGTGAGAGGGGCAGCAACTTGACCGAAATTACGAATGAAACGCCGATAGAAATTAGCGAAACCTAGAAAGCGCTGCAACTCGACACGTGACCTTGGAACGGGCCACTCACTGACAGCTTGGACCTTAGCGGAATCCATCTGAATGCCTTCAGCGGAAATAACGGAACCGAGAAAAGTAACGGAGGAGACATGAAAAGAGCACTTCTCAGCCTTCACGTAGAGACAATTCTCTAAAAGGCGCTGGAGAACACGTCGAACGTGCTGAACATGAATCTCGAGTGACGGTGAAAAAATCAGGATATCGTCAAGGTAGACAAAAACAAAGATGTTCAGCATGTCTCTCAGAACATCATTAACTAATGCCTGAAAAACAGCTGGCGCATTGGCGAGACCAAACGGCAGAACCCGGTACTCAAAATGCCCTAACGGAGTGTTAAACGCCGTTTTCCACTCGTCCCCCTCTCTGATGCGCACGAGATGGTAAGCGTTACGAAGGTCCAACTTAGTAAAGCACCTGGCTCCTGCAGAATCTCGAAGGCTGATGACATAAGGGGAAGCGGATAACGATTCTTAACCGTTATGTCATTCAGCCCTCGATAATCCACGCAGGGGCGCAGAGTACCGTCCTTTTTCTTAACAACAAAAAAACCCCGCCCCGGCCGGAGAGGAAGAAGGCACTATGGTACCGGCGTCAAGAGACACAGATAAATAATCCTCGAGAGCCTTACGTTCGGGAGCCGACAGAGAGTATAGTCTACCCCGAGGAGGAGTGGTCCCCGGAAGGAGATCAATACTACAATCATACGACCGGTGAGGAGGAAGGGAGTTGGCTCGGGACCGACTGAAGACCGTGCGCAGATCATGATATTCCTCCGGCACTCCTGTCAAATCGCCAGGTTCCTCCTGAGAAGTGGGGACAGAAGAAACGGGAGGGATGGCAGACATTAAACACTTCACATGACAAGAAACGTTCCAGGATAGGATAGAATTACTAGACCAATTAATAGAAGGATTATGACATACTAGCCAGGGATGACCCAAAACAACAGGTGTAAAAGGTGAACGAAAAATCCAAAAAGAAATAGTCTCACTGTGGTTACCAGATACTGTGAGGGTTAAAGGTAGTGTCTCAAATCTGATACTGGGAAGATGACTACCATCTAAGGCGAACATGGGCGTAGGCTTGTCTAACTGTCTGAAAGGAATGTCATGTTTCCGAGCCCATGCTTCATCCATGAAACAACCCTCAGCCCCAGAGTCTATCAAGGCACTGCATGTAGCACCCGAACCGGTCCAGCGTAGATGGACCGACATAGTAGTACAGGATCTAGATGGAGAGACCTGAGTAGTAGCGCTCACCAGTAGCCCTCCGCTTACTGATGAGCTCTGGCTTTTACTGGACATGAATTGACAAAATGTCCAGCAAGTCCGCAATAGAGGCACAGGCGGTTGGTGATCCTCCGTTCCCTCTCCTTAGTCGAGATGCGAATACCTCCCAGCTGCATGGGCTCAGTCTCTGAGCCAGAGGAGGGAGATGGTTGCGATGCGGAGCAGGGAAACACCGTTGACGCGAGCTCTCTTCCACGAGCTTGGTGACGAAGATCTACCCGTCGTTCTATGCGGATGGCGAGAGCAATCAAAGAGTCCACACTGGAAGGAACCTCCCGGGAGAGAATCTCATCTTTAACCACAGCGTGGAGTCCCTCCAGAAAACGAGCGAGCAGCGCCGGCTCGTTCCAGTCACTAGAGGCAGCAAGAGTGCGAAACTCTATAGAGTAATCCGTTACGGATCGATCACCTTGGCATAGGAAGCCAGGGCCCTAGAAGCCTCCCTACCAAAAACTGAACGGTCAAAAACCCGAATCATCTCCTCTTTAAAGTTCTGGTAATTGTTAGAACAATCAGCCCTTGCCTCCCAGATAGCTGTGCCCCACTCTCGAGCCCGGCCAGTAAGGAGTGATATGACGTAAAGCAACCCGAGCTCTCTCTCTAGAGTATGTGTTGGGTTGGAGAGAGAACACAATATCACACTGGGTGAGAAAGGAGCGGCACTCCGTGGGCTGCCCGGAGTAACAAGGTGGGTTATTAACCCTAGGTTCCGGAGGCTCGGCAGACCAGGAAGTAACAGGTGGCACGAGACGAAGACTCTGGAACTGTCCAGAGAGGTCGGAAACCTGAGCGGCCAGGTTCTCCACGGCATGACGAGCAGCAGACAATTCCTGCTCGTGTCTGCCGAGCATGGCTCCTTGGATCTCGACGGAAGTGTTACGAGCGTCTGTAGTCGCTGGGTCCATTCTTTGGTCGGATCCTTCTGTTATGCAGGTGAATGAGGACCCAAAAGCGACTTGGCGAAAACAGTCTTTAATCCAGAAAAGGAAATATGCAATACTCCTAGACAAATCGGAGCGGTAAATAAAGCATAACAAACAATTCCACTCGTAATGACGAGAACAGACTGGAGACTCGATCATAAACTGTAGGTTGCCTCGGGAAGGCACTTGACCGTAGCAGACTCAGACACCTGCTCACCACGCAGCATCTGAGGGAAACACGACACGACAGGGCGATACAAAGACACAGCACGGTGAACAATATACAAGGATCCGACAGGACAGAAACGGAAAACAAGGGGAGAAATAGGGACTCTAATCAGGGGAAAAGATAGGGAACAGGTGTGGAAGACTAAATGATTGATTAGGGGAATAGGAACAGCTGGGAGCAGGAACGGAACGATAGAGAGAAGAGAGAGAGGGAGGGAGAGAGAAAAAAGGGAACGAACCTAAAAAGACCAGCAGGGGGAAAACGAACAGAAGGAAAAGCAAAATGACAAGACAATATAAGACAAAACATGACAGGCAGGGTCAGGGGGTTATAATGTTTTTAGCAATAATACTTACTACCCTAGTGGCAGTGATTAGGTTTGGTTTATCCAAAGGACGGACTGTAATGTTGTCCATGGTACCTGTGGTGGTAATACAACAAGTGGCACCAGTACTGGGGAAACATTATAGGTTGATACAATTCGGAGAAACTATGGCAGCAGTCTTCAGGGCAATAGGCCAGATAGGAGGCTTTAAAGTAAACATGACAGATACCACAGGGCTATTTGAACAATTGAAGGGATTTGCATACGCTGGATGGGTAATGGAAGGGCTAATTTTGGTAGTAATAATAATGCAGTTGTGGAAAGAACTACAAAAACTGAAAAGTAAAAGAAGCCAAATTAGGAGAGGAGGAGTACTTTGGTGCAGTTACATCCTGGGGATTCGGGGTTAACATGAAAGCCACAGCAGGAAGGCGTAGAGTGGCGATAGGAAGGAAAGAAAATACAATAGTAGACTTCAAAGATAGTAGCAAATGCCCATGTCGGCCAGCAAATTGGAAATATGGATCACCACCTTTGGTGATGAAAATTTTAAGGACAACAATGGAAAGAGACACAAGGAGAGAGCCCCAAGTTATGCTAAATTTTGGACCAAACAGGACTTAGAAGTCCCGGAGAAACATCAGTGCTACATGAGGCGGGATAAGGCCGGGGCAGAGTGGCACGAGAGTGCAGTCAGGAGGTTTGGCCTTATGTGGAAGATGTTGGATTGCAACAAAGGGGCTTGCATGGCCGACAACAGATGGGTAGAAATTATGTTAGGAGATATCTATAGGCCAAGAGCTAGTAAACAAGGTGTGAGGAGGAGACTAACTGAGGAAGAGGTACGGGCCCAGAGAAAGGTAGAGGGGCAAGCAAAAGAACCGGTTTTCCTTAGAGAAAAAAGGAAGGAAGAACATGGAGAGGGACCAGGTTTGAAGATAAGGAGGCTAAGACGGTATACCCCAAGGCACAGACAGGATAATCAGAGATCAAGGAAAGAAAAGGAGGAAAGACAGAAAGAGAGAGGTAGGCAGCTAGTGAAAGGATGGTTTGGGTGTGGCTCAAAAGACAATGGCCCTAGTGGGCTGCTAGACGCAGGAGTTAGGAGGCAGACGGCACAGGGGCCAGCCTGGAGACCTATCTGGGCACTAAAGGCAACAGAGGAAAGACAATGGACCTAGTGGGCTGCTAGACGCAGGAGTTAGGAGGCAGACGGCACAGGGGCCAGCCTGGAGACCTATCTGGGCACTAAAGGCAACAGAGGAAAGACAATGGACCTAGTGGGCTGCTAGACGCAGGAGTTAGGAGGCAGACGGCACAGGGGCCAGCCTGGAGACCTATCTGGGCACTAAAGGCAACAGAGGAAAGACAATGGACCTAGTGGGCTGCTAGACGCAGGAGTTAGGAGGCAGACGGCACAGGGGCCAGCCTGGAGACCTATCTGGGCACTTGTTAGGAAATTATGATTAATATGACTGAACAAATCATTTTAAATGGAACTGTAAGTAAACTTATACTCTGTTATATCCTGTTCAGGATACCACGGTTTACTGCCCCTTCTGGAGGATTTGGGTACCCATATAAAACAGGATAACTTTTTTTCAAAAGTTGCTAATATTTGCATATAAAAAAATATTATCGAATAGAAAACACTCTAACACTTCTAAAACCGTTTAAATTTTGTCTCTATGTAAAGCAGAAGTGTCAGGGCATGCATTCTCCCAAAATCTCTCTTGTAATGGAAAAAGTTGCCCCTACTTTGACGTCATCTTTAACGCACTTCCCAAAAGGCTACCGCTCTGGGAACAGTTTCTACGTGTTCAGCGTGAAGGCTGCCTTCTATGGGGCTTGTCAGTGTGTGAATTGCGCACTCACGAGATGTTGAGCGTGCCGAAAGGTCTCGGTCACGCCAAAAAAATAGTGCCCTGTATGCGCGCTATGCTCCCGCTCTCTCTTTTCTTCATGATCAATGACAAGACGTGTGTGTTTAGCTTCGTCCTCAAAATTGCTGTACACCTTTATAACATGTTAAAGCTTAATTATGAACATAGTTTGACAAGTTTACTCGACATATGATATATATTTTCGACGTTTTGGTGCGCGCACCCACTTCAATTTTGCCTACATTTTTACCAAAATCAGGCTATTTTGAGAACCGAAAGATGCAGACTTGAAAACTGAACGCCAATTTGGTGAGTATAATCCCTTACAGGTATTCTGATGGAAGAACAGCAAAGGGAATATTTATGTATTAATTTTGGGTTTCTGTCGACTCCAAGATAGAGGAGTCATTATGCTAATGTGGGAGCGCCGACTCCCTATTATAGCCTAGTAAACGCAAAATGTAATGTTATAAATAAAAGTAACACAGCGTTTGCATTTAGAAGAAGTGTATCTTCCTATACATATGTAAAACATGCATATTTAGTCAAAGTTTATGATGTGTATTCCTTGTTAGCTGACGTTATCTGCCGGAGCTATTTAATTTCTCCGGACATTTTAGTAGCATTTTTTGAACGATGCATCATTGTAAACAGAGATTTATGGATATATATACCATATTATTGAAAAAAAAATGAATGTACTGTGTAACATGTTATATTACTGTCATCTGATGAAGATTTCAAAAGGTTAGTGAAATTATTTTTCTTTTAATCCTGCGTTTGTTGATTGCATATTTTTTCCTACTTGGCTATGCTAATGAGCTATGTCTGCGGTGGTGGTTTGACATAAATATGTGCTATGTTTTCGCCGTAAAACATTTTAGAAATCTGACTTGCTGGCTAGATAAACAACTTGTTTATCTTTCATTTGAGCTATTTTACTTGTTAATGTGTGGATATTAAAATATTATTAGGAATATTTTTGCGCATTGTGCGTTATGGTAATGAGCTTGAGCTGTAGTCACGCTACCCGCACAGGAATATAACTCCCTAACAAGATATTATATCTGATTAACAATATGAGTTCATAAGAAGAAATTGTGTGACAGGACAAGGAGTAATAGAATGTTAATGAACACCATTTCTACTGGGCAGGAACAAATGGGTTGTGGACTGTGTAAACACATAAGGTCGTTAGCCTATGGTTGACCCAACCTGAAACTTAGCTCTGGGGTTTTTAGATTAGGCAGTGAGTGCATTTCTAGGGTTTCTGTTAATTAAACCTGTCAGTTCAGTGGTGATCGATAATGTTGAGGGGTCAAAAGTTATCTGGGAGTGTGTTAGTAAGTTAGAATGAACTCTTCACCTTACTTTGTCCGGTCGAGAGGGAGGGGGCGATCGTTTAAGACAGTGAAATGAAGTCATGATCTGTATTTAAACCGATGCTTTTGTTTTGAGTGGTAGCGCGCTCCGATAATAAATTCTATTACCTATTATTTAAAGACTGGTCTGCGTCTATTTTATGCAACAAGAAATCTTACAAATTCTCATAAAATAGATGAAGGGCTTTCAATTGATGAAAGCACATTGGCATAATTAAATTTTACTAACAGCACTAAAGGCAACAGAGGAAAGACAAGGTAAAACCATACAAGGAGATGGATCAGAGCATAAAGGCGAGGACCTAACTGGTCCAAAATTGCAGATCTTACTAGTTCAGTAGTGAGGTGTGAGGCAGCAGCAGGAGATCTGAGAAGGGAGCTGAAGGCCAAGAAAGGCAGGCGACAATAACATAATGGTCTAACCAATCTTCCCTGAATTATAGGAATCAGAAGCTTCAGAGGAAGAACAGATGTATGAGGAAGCAAAGATCCTAGGAGAATGGTGTATGGCTAGAATGGAGACATTCATTAAACATTGGCAAATAATGGCTAGGCCTGACCTGAATGGCTGTTGCGAGGGGCATATGTTATGTTGGGAAAATACCAGGGAACTAGACGTATGTGGAGGGTGTGCATTTAGTGTAAAGGGAAATCTACATGGAAGGCTAAATTGGCGAGGAAAGATGAAAAATAATTAGAGATACCAGACGTGGGCATAGGTCTCTTACATATGTTTGTAAAGCTTGCTTTTGTAGTGCAACAAGTAATAAGTATAAGTACTGTACATATGCAGAAGATGAAACAGAGGACTGGCCCAAAGATGGGTCATATGTAAACATTTTATTGTACGGCAGAATAACTGCTAGATCCGTAACGGAGGACAGTCAGTACCTCAAGAGTAGGCATTGGTTGTTGAAGATGGAAGACGGGCAGGAGGTTAGCTATGGCATGATACAGAGAATAGATGGGCTAATGTTAGGGGTATGCTATGATGGGGGAATAATGAAGCGAGGAACGAAGAGAAAGGAGTGTTCAGATGCTGGAGAGGGTGTGACAAGAGATGAAAAGAATCTGCCCACTCCATCAAGCAATGGGGACTACAACACAGGGCATTCACGGGACCTCATGGAACCATGGACCGCACCTGCAGAAACTGGACAACGGGGGAAGCAGAGGAGATACCTATCATAGACTTCTCCCAGCTGATGCTCGACATACCCCCTACGCCACCTCCAGTGGTAGAAACAACCAGCTGGTATCATTGAGTAGAATCAGCCAACAGTAACACGGAAGCAGCAATGCGAGAGTCAGTAGTGCATGACCTTAAATGGTAATAATAGGAAGCTTCCGTTTAACACACAGGCCTAAGATTACATAGGTCTACAGCACCAGTGGGAACTTCCCCTTTAAAAAGACATATAAAGAGAATAGAGATCATAAGACAGCATGATCCTCACTAACATATGAAACAGACTTCATATGGAGAATCATCATAGGTAAATTGAGATCTGGAGACTGGCTAGGCCACTCCAGGACCTTGAAATGCTTCTTACAAAGCCACTCCTTCGTTGCCCGGGCGGTGTGTTTGGGATCATTGTCATGCTGAGAGACCCAGCCACGTTTCACCTTCAATGCCCTTGCTGATGGTAGGCTTTGTTACTTTGGTCCCAGCTCTCTGCAGGTCATTCACTAGGTCCCCCTGTGTGGTTCTGGGATTTTTGCCCACCGTTCTTGTGATCATTTTGACCCCACGGGGTGAGATCTTGCGTGGAGCCCCAGATCGAGGGAGATTATCAGTGGTCTTGTATGTCTTCCATTTCCTAATAATTGCTCCCACAGTTGATTTCTTCAAACCAAGCTGCTTACCTATTGCAGATTCAGTCTTCCCAGCCTGGTGCAGGTCTACAATTTTGTTTCTGGTGTCCTTTGACAGCTCTTTGGTCTTGGCCATAGTGGAGTTTGGAGTGTGACTGTTTGAGGTTGTGGACAGGTGTCTTTTATACTGATAACAAGTTCAAACAGGTGCCATTAATACAGGTAACGAGTGGAGGACAGAGGAGCCTCTTAAAGAAGAAGTTACAGGTCTGTGAGAGCCAGAAATCTTGCTTGTTTGTAGGTGACCAAATATTTATTTTCCACCATAATTTGCAAATAAATTCATTAAAAATCCTACAATGTGATTATTTGGATTTTTTTTCTCTCATTTTGTCTGTCATAGTTGAAGTGTACTTTTTAAGTGGGAGAACTTGCACAATTGGTGGCTGACTAAATACTTTTTTTGCACCACTGTATAAGGTAAGGCAATAAACAGGCCATAGTGGGGAAATTATTACAATTTAGCAATTAAACACTGGAGTGTTAGATGTGCAGAAGATGAATGTGAAGTAGAGATACTGGGGTGCGAAGGAGCAAAAAAAACTTTTAAAAAACAATATGGGGATGAGGTTGTTGGAGGGGCTATTTACAGATGGGCTATGTACAGGTCCAATGATCTGTAAGCTGCTCTAAGAGCTGATGCTTAATGTTAGTGAGGGAGATATGAGTCTCCAGCTTCAGTGATTTTTGCAATTCATTCCAATCAGTGGCAGCAGAAAACTGGAAGGAAAGGCAGGCAAAGGAGGTATTGTCTTTGGGAGTGGCCAGTGAAATATACCTGCTGGAGCGTGTGCTATGGGTGGGTGCTGTTATGGTGACCAGTGAGCTGAGATAAGGTAGGGCTTTACCTAGCAGATACTTGTAGATGACCTGGAGGCAGTGGGTCTGGTGATGAATATGAAGCGAGGGCCAGCCAATGAGAGCATACAGGTTGCAGTGGTGGGAAGTATATGGGCTTTGGTGACAAAACGGATGGCACTGATAGACTGCATCGAATTTGTTGAGTAGCGTGTTGGAGGCTATTTTGTAAATGATCATCGCAGAAGTCAAGGATCGGTAGAATAGTCAGATTTAAGAGGGTATGTTTGGCAGCATTAGTGTTTGGCAGCATGCTTTGTTGCGAAATATGAAGCTGATTCTCTATTTAATTTTCGATTGGAGATGCTTATTGTGATTCTGGAAGGAGAGTTCACAGTCTAACCAGACATCTAGGTATTTGCAGTTGTCCACATATTTTAAGTCAGAACCGTCCAGAGTTGTGATGCTGGGCGGGCAGGTGCAGGCAGCGATTGGTTGAAGAGCATGCATTTAGTTTTACTTACATTTAAGAGCAATTGGAGGCCCAGAAGGAGAGTTGTATCGCATTGAAACTCGTCTGGAGGTTAGAGTCAAAGAAGGGCCAGAAGTATACAGAATGGTGTTGTCTGCGTATGGTTGGATCAGAGAACCACCAGCAGCAAGAGCGACATCATTGATGTATGCAGAGAAAATAGTCGGCCCGACAATTGAACCCTGTGGCACCCCCATAGAGACTGCCAGAGGTCCGGACAACAGGCCCTCCAATTTGACACATTGAACTCTGTCTGAGAAGTAGTTGGTGAACCAGGCGAGGCAGTCATTTGAGAAACCAATGCTGTTGAGTCTGCTGTTAAGAATGTGGTGATTGACAGAGTCAAAAGCCTTGGCCAGGTCGAGGAAGACAACTTCACAGTACTGTCTTTTATCGATGGTGGTTATGATATCATTTAGGACCTTGAGCGTGGCTGAGGTGCACCCATGACCAGCTCAGAAACCATATTGCATATCGGAGAAGGTACGGTGGGATTCGAAATGGTCGGTGATCTGTTTGTTAACTGGCCTTTAGAAGACCTTAGAAAAGCAGGTTAGGATAGATACAGGTCTATAAGAGTTTGGGTCTAAAGTGTCTCCCCCTTTGAAGAGGGGGATAATCGCGGCAGCTTTCCAATCTTTGGGGATCTCAGACGATATGAAAGAGTTTGAACGGGCTAGTAATAGGGGTTGCAACAATTGTGGTGGCTAATTGTAGAAAAAGAGGGCTCAGATTGTCTAGCCAAGCTGATTTGTAGGGGTCCAGATTTTGCAGCTCTTTCAGAACATCAGCTGTCTGGATTTGGGTGAAGGAGAAATGGAGAGGCTTGGCAAGTTGCTGTGGGGGGTGCAGAGATTTTGAACGGGGTAGGGGTAGCCAGGTGTAAAGCATGGCCAGCCATAGAAAAATGCTTATTGAAATTCTTGATTATTGTAGATCTATCAGTGGTGACAGTGTTTCCTAGCTTCAGTGCAGTGGGCAGCTGGGAGGAGGTGCTCTTATTCTCCATGGACTTTACAGTGTCCCAGAACTTTTTGGAGTTTGTGCTACAGGATACAAATTTCTGTTAGGAAAGCAAATGCTAGCTTTTTAAAACTGCCTGTGTATATTGGTTCCTAACTTCCCTGAAAAGTTGCATATTGTGGGGGCTATTCGATGCTAATGCAGTATGCCACAGGATGTTTTTGTGCTGGTCAACGGCAGTCAGGTGAACCAAAAGCCATATCTGTTCTTAGTTTTAAATTTGTTGAATGGGGCATGCTTATTTAAGATGGTGAGGAAAGCACTTTTAAAGAATAACCAGGTCAAAATCCTTCCAGGATACCCGGGCCAGAAAGATTAGAAAGGCCTGCTTGCTGAAGTGTTTTTAGGATCATTTGACAGTTATGAGGGTCGGTCGTTTGACCGCAGACCCAATACGGATGCAGGCAATAAGGCAGTGATCGCTGAGATACTAGTTGAAGACAACAGAGGTGTATTTAGAGGGCAGGTTGGTCAGGATGATATCTATGAGGGTGCCCATGTTTCCGGATTTAGGGTTGTGCCTGGTAGGTTCCATGATAATTTGTGAGATTGAGGACATCTAGTTTAGATTGTAGCATGGACGGAGTGTTAAGCATATCCCAGTTTAGGTCACCTAACAGTACAAACTCTGAAGATAAATGGGGGGGGGCAATTATTTCACATATGGTGTCCAGGGCACAGCTGGGGGTTGAGGGGGGTCTACAACAAGCGGCAACAGTGAGAGACTTATTCATGGTAAGGTGGATTTTTAAAAGTAGAAGCTCGAACTGTTTGGGCAACAGACCTGGATAGCATGACAGAACTCTGCAGGCTGTCTCTGCAGTAGATTGCAACTCCACCCCCTTTGGCAGTTCTATGTTGGCGGAAAATATTGTAGTTGGGGATGGGAATTTCAGAACTTTTAGTGACTTTCCTAAGCCAGCATTCAGACACTGCTAGGACATCAGGGTTGGCGGAGTGTCTTTTTTACCCCACTGCTTTAGCACAATTAGGGAGGAGGCTTCTGTTAACATGCATGAAACCAAGGCTTTTACGGACAAAGAAGTCAACAAATGATAGGCCTGGGAAATAGGAGTGGAATTGGGGACTACAGGGCCTGGGTTAACCTCTACATCACCAGAGGAACGGAGGAGGAGTAGGTTAATGGTATGGCTAAAGGCTATAAGAACTGGTCGTCTAGTGTGTTGGGGACACAGAATGAATGGAGCAGATTTCTTGGCGTGGTAGAATTGATTCAAAGCATAATGTACTGACAACGTTTATTGTAGGATGTGAGTACAGTGGAGGTAAACCTATGCGTTGATTGATGAAGAGAGGTTTTGTTTCTGGTGGCATCAGTTAACCTCGGTGAGGTCTCCACATGTGTGTTGTAGTGGCAAATCACTCCTGGAAAAAGCTCTCCAAGTCTGTAGTGGCAAATCGGTTCAAATATGACACAACCAAGAACTTTGTGAAAATCAATATAGACTTTTAATACACCAGTATCATAAGCCGGAGCGGTCCGCGGAACACACACCTTTCCAGAGCTCTCACTCTTCATTTTATACCCACACATACATTATCAGTTCATCCCCCACTGCAAATACAGTTACATCCCAATCCTGCTTGTTCAGCCCAGTAACGCCCACATCTGCTTTCGGCCAGATTATAATGATGACAAGACCCTTGCTTTGACCTAAAGATAATATACAACCCCTTTCCTGTGGCCTTTTTATCTCTAGTTTTTAGTGTGTCCAGCTGCCTTGGTCGCCTTCTCTTCATATGGTTGTCTAAGATCAAACAGACTTATGTGTCTCCCCTGTGATGCGATTGGTGTCTGTAATCCATCAGTTGGTCATTTGGCTGACCCCCTCCTTAGTCTATCCCTTTGATCTTTGTATGTCCAGCTGGTCTAGGCTGGACATACTGGTCTTAGTGTTCCCAGCTGCCCCATACTCCCATGGCCTTTATCTGCTTCCTGCACCATACAATAGACAATGCATTTTACCAGAACAGGAAATGAACCCATAAGTGTATCTTTCTCTTGTGTTACTATAATCATGTATATAATTTCTCCCACAGTGTGAGGTGGGACGAAAGAGCTATCTAAGGCATTTTGAGTGGGACTGAGGGCTCTACAGTGAAACAAAACAATAAAACCTTGCCAAGAAAGCAGTAGACAAGGCATATTGACATTAGAGAGAGGCATAAAGAAATCACAGGTGCTGATCAGGAGAGCTAAGACAACAACGGGTAAATGGTGATGAATGGGCAGAGCGGGTCAGTTAGGTACATACAGGACCTGAGTTCGAGGCGGAGGCCGACAGGAAAACAAAATGAGGTACCGTGTTATTGAAACGGCCATGGGGGCATCAGCTGTGTAGCCGAGTCGATGTGCAGGGGTACGAGGTAACTGAGCTAGCTATGTTTATATAGGTAGAGATAAAGTGACTAAGCAACAGAATAGATGATAGACAGTAGCAGTAGTGTATACAGTGAGTGTGTGGCATTAGTATGCAGTACTGCTAACTCAGGTTTGATGATCACTAGTTTCCCCTTTCATCTGTGGTGTTGCTTTCCTGTGCTAGTCTAAAAAGTGCTGCGCTATATATGGGCTTCTTAATTGCTTTAGTGTGATTAAGTTTAAGTGCAATTAGGCTTTGTGATGTATAAAGTCATAGTATGGGAAGAGAAAAGGGTTGCTGCATATTAGTGAGTATGTTTGGGGAAGTGTATGTGTACAGTAAGTCAGTATTTTTCAGTGCGAATCCAACATGTTTTAACAGGGCCCATTCCAGCAGGTCTCTGTTCTATTAGACAAGTAACTCTTTATTCACATTAGAGCAGGGTGTGTAAAGCCATAACACATACGTTTTCCCAGCAGCAGAATATGATTGATAATGTCAAAAGCTGCACTGAAGTCTAACAAAACTGGGGGGTTCACTTTCCCAGTGGATGCCATCTATCTCCCTAGGTGGGTGTGTGTGTTCAGTATTTGTTCTTTCAGTGAGCATGGTAGTACCGCACCTATCGTTGGCTTTGACCTCAATGTTTGTCCGTTCAGAGATTAAACATTTCCATAGTAGAGAAGAGTTGAAGTGTGTGTCACTTCAATTAAAGGGATAGTTCGGGATTTTGGCAATGAAGCCAAAAGCTACTATCGCAGAGTCGGATGAACTCATGGATACCATTTTTTATGTCTCTGTGTCCAGTACCAAGGAAGTTTTGCGAGCCAATGCTAACTAGCCTTAGCGCAATGGCTGGAAGTCTATGGGAACAGCAAGCATGCTACAAATTAATCTGACTCTTGGGAAGCAGTTAAAAGGCTCCATTGCCAAAATCCCGAAGTATCCCTTTAATGGTGGCACTATAATAGGAGTCTCACTCACTGACTCACTCATCAGACTCCCTCATCAGTCTCTTGAAGCTGTTTATATATACATTGCCTTGCGAAAGTATTCGGTCCCCTTGAACTTTGCGACCATTTGCCACATTTCAGGCTTCAAACATAAAGATATAAACTGTCTTTTTTTTGAAGAATCAACAACAAGTGGGACACAATCATGAAGTGGAACGACATTTATTGGATATTTCAAACTTTTTTAACAAATCAAAAACGGAAAAATTGGGCGTGCAAAAGATTTACATCCAGATCGGTTCCAACATAGGTTAATGCTCCTCTAAGTTCTCTTTATACCTCCGCATACATTCATTTCTTCCTAGGTACATGCCATATAACCCCTTCCTAATGAACAAACATGATTTAACACTACAAGACAGGGTAGAATTATTGCCAGTTATAGTGCCGTATACCTCATTTAGTCATTATTGATTTAAAAAATCCCATAACAAATACTGATGTATACTAATCATGACACAGGCCAGCGCTGACACATGCCCTTGTTGACATATGCTAATGGCCATGTAGGAATCTGATAACAAAAACCCATAGGCTAACACTTATGCTAATTCCTATTAATAGGTAAACATTGTGGCTAACACCTTCTGTTCTCTGGTCATGTGACCAAGGGGGTTTCTCCAGACGAAGGAGAGAGGAAGCTAAATGTCCTCCATAGCAGAGTACATAGTGAATTCTTCCTTCTTCCCATTCTATGTCGCTGAGGGACCAGCCAATGAATTATACTTAGCTTTATAGGTTACCTGTTCAAACAACACAGTCTAGGTGGCAGTGTGCACCCACTTGGTTTGCCAAGTCACAGAAGTAGTATTATAACAAAAATGGAGATGGCCACCAAGTCCTAAATCTGCCTATTTGAGGCCATCTCCAATATGATTTTAAACCTAATGCCAATCCCTAACCTTAAAGACCAAAAAGCACATTTTGTTTTCATAAATGTTAATGATATACTGAATTTTGGTTTTGTGGCTGTGCTAGTGGAAACCCCTGTCCGTGCTCTGAGGCCCTAATAGGACAGATGCAACGATGAGATGTCTATGGTTTGTTCTAAAAATCTCCCATAATGAACCGCACGTGTCGTGGAAATATTGAATGAAATATTTCTCAGGCACCGGAACTTGTAAATTCAAATATACTTTTTAAAAACAAAAGTAACCGAAGCCGAGCAATTGTTGGGGAAATGACGTGTCATGCACAAAGTAGATGTCCTAACCGACTTGCCAAAACTATAGTTAGCAAGAAATTTGTGGAGTGGTTAAAAATGACTCCAACCCAAGTGAATGTGAACTTCCGACTTCAACTGTGTATATTATTATTTATTTACTTTTTTTGACAACTGTCAAAACTTAACATGTATAAATTGCAATTCAAATCTGTGGTCAGGTAGCTAGAAGGGTGTCTTTGGTTGCAAAATGTACCATTTATTTTCCAGTCCATTACAAATGTTGTGCTATAGGTGACATAGTCCTCTAATCCTCTTACTTTTAATAGTTACATATTTTTTTGCAATTACATCTACTTTTGATGCTTAAGTAAAACAGAAAACCCAGACATATGGCAGCAGATCCACAAGATCTGCCATGAGAGGTGACTGTATAGTTCCCCTAAGGAAAAGCACCTTTAGTAAATCTGCATTCTCTGTGAGAGCTTCCCATGTCTGGAATACACTGCCATCAGACACACATAACTGCACCACATATCACACTTTCACAAAATGCTTGAAGACATGGCTAAAGGTCAATCAGATTTGTGAACATGGTCCCTAGCTGTGTGTTGCCGCTTTCCATGTTGTCTGTTGTCTGTAGCTTGTGAGGTGTGGAAACACTTTGTTGCTTTTATGAATTTTGTCTTGCTGCTTTTTGTTCTATGTTGCTCTGTCTGTATGCTACGTCTTGCTTGTCCTATGTTGCTCTGTCTGTATGCTACGTCTTGCTTGTCCTATGTTGCTCTGTCTGTATGCTATGTCTTGCTTGTCCTATGTTGCTATGTTCTGCTTGTTCTATGTTGCTATTGTCTATATTGTAATTGTTTTTAATAACCTGCCCAGGGACTGCGGTTGAAAATTAGCCGGCGGGCTAAAACCGGCACATTTACTGAAACGTTGATTAATGTGCACTGTCCCTGTAAAAATAAAAAATAAACTCAAACTCTTGTTAAAGCGATATCCCAAGTATAAATACAGTAAAGTGCACACACTGAAGGGTGAATTTTTGTTGTTGTTGTTGAACATTTTTTTTTGTTATTTTCACCTCCGGATGAAAAGCGTGCCCAAATTAAACTGCCTGCTACTCAGGCCCATAAGCTAGGATATGCATATAATTAGTAGATTTGGATAGAAAACATTCTAAAGTTTCCATAACTGTTAAAATAATGTCTGTGAGGATAACAGAACTGATATGACAGGCAAAAACCTGAAAATTCCAACCAGGAAGTACTATTACATTGAAAGCCTAACCACCATACAAAGAAAGCCTAACCACCATACAAGGACCCAGTTCACGATCTCTATGGCTTCCTCTAGATGTGACCAGTCTTTAGGCATTGTTTCAGGCTTTTACTCTGAAAAATGAGGGAGATACAGCACGTTCAATGAGTGGACAGTAAACATTTCCAGACATGAGCCAAGCGCATGATCAGAACCGCGCCATTCTTGTTTCTCCTTTTCTATTGACGAAGCTTTTGTCCGGTTGAAATATTATTGATTATTTATGTCAAAAACAACCTGAGGATTGATTTTAAACATTGTTTGACATGTTTCTACAAACTTATTGTACCTTTTTTTAAACTTTCCATCTGGATGTTGTGAGCGCGCATTGTGCCTTTGGATTACTGATCTAAACGCACCAACAAAACGGAGGTTTTTGGACATAAAGAGGAACATTATTGAACAAAACTAACATTTATAGTCTACCATGGAGACCTGGGAGTGCCACCAGAGGAAGATCATCAATTGTAAGTGATTAATTTGAACGCTATTTCTGACTTTTGTGACACCTCTCCTTGGTTGGAAAATGACTGTATGGTTTTCTGTGGCTAGGCGCTGACCTAACATAATCGCATGGTGTGCTTTTGCTGTAAAGCCTTTTTGAAATCTGACACAGCGGTTGCCTTAAGGATAAATTTATCTTTAAAAAATCCTATGCATAACACTTATATCTTAGATCAATGTTTATGATGAGTATTTCTGTAATTTGATATGGCTCTCTGAAATTTCACCGGATGTTTGTTTGAGACAATGATTACTGTACATAACGCACCAAATTCAACTGAGGTTTTTGGACATAAAGATTAACTTTATTGAACAAAACACACATTTATTGTGTAACATTAAGTCCTTTGAGTGCCATCTGATGAAGATCATCAAAGGTTAGTAATTCATTTAATCGCTATTTCTGGCTTTTGTGAGCCCTCTCCTTGGCTGGAAAATGGCTGTATGGTTTTCTGTGACTAGGCGCTGACCTAACATAATCGTTTGGTGTGCTTTTGCCGTAAAGTATTTTTGAAATCGGACACTGTGGTTGGATTTACATTAAGTTTATCTTTAAAATGGTGTATAATACTTGTTTGTCTGAGGAATTTAAATTATGGGATTTCTGTTTTGAATTTGGCGCCCTGAAATTTCACTTGCTGTTGTCGAGGTGGGACGCTACCGTCCCACTGGTGCCAGACAGGTTAAGCATGTTAACCCTCGCAAGGTTGCCGGCCCAGATGTCCTCAGAGCATGCACAGACCAGGTGGCTGGAGTGTTTACGAACATATTCAATCTCTCCCTATCCCAGTCTGCTGTCCCCACTTGCTTCAGCATGTCCACCATTGTTCCTGTAACCAGAAAGCAATGTTAACTGAACTAAATGACTATCGCCCTGTAGCACTCACTTCTGTCATCATTAAGTGCTTTGAGAGGCTAGGTAAGGATCATATCACCTCCACCTTCCCTGACACCCTAGACCCACTTAAATTTGGCTTGGCACCAAAAACCCCTGATAAATTTTTACAGATGCACAATTGAGAGCATCCGCCTGGTACAGCAACTGCACCATCCGCAACCACAGGGCTCTCCAGCGGGTGGTGCGGCATGCCCAACGGATCACCGGGGGAAAACTACCTGCCTTCCAGGACACCTACTGCACCCAATGTCACAGGAAGGCCAAAAATATCATCAAGGACAACAACCACCCGAGCCACTGCCTGTTCACCCCTCTATCATCTAGAAGGCGAGGTCAGTACAGGTGGATCAATGCTGGGACCGAGAGACTGAAAAACAGCTTCCATCTCAAGGCCATCAGACTGTTAAATAGGGATCACTAGGTACTTCCACCCGGTTACTTATGGCCACTTTAATAACGGAACACTAGTCACATTAACATTTACATATTTTTGCTTTACCCATCTCATATGTGTATTCTGTATTTAATCTATGCCACTGACAATGCTCATCCTAATATTTATATATTCCTTTATATATTCCTTTGTTAGGTTCTTATATTTTCAGAGTAAATAACTCACGGATACTAGAGAAGCTTAACCAAGTTTAATTCTTCCCAAAGGGTCGACACAGCTGTATTCAGACAAAAACATGTTTCCACCACCACAAGTATATATACTCCACTTTAGACACTCCTCCTTCTCTCCAATCCTTACATCTTATGGTTCTACGGGAAGAGGGTATGGTGGTAAATTTCTTTACTATCAAATGAGGAGAGACAAATGTATCACACAAGTCAGAATTATACTTAAACTAAATCTTTAATCACTTATTAATAAGGGAGCAGGTCAATACAACGCACACATATAAAGTGAATCGATTGAGTGCGTTACGATAATGATGGCTGGTCATGGCTGGTTGACGATTCACGATCGGATGATTCGTTGAGAGTCCCGAGACAAATGTACAAATGTATTTTATAGCCAAGATACACCCCTTTCAACCTACATGACGAACAACAGATATATAGAATGGATGACAAGGTTAAGATTTGTATGAAAGATACGTACAGTTGAAGTCAGAAGTTTACATACACTTATGGAGTCATTAAAACTTGTGTTTCAACCAATCCACAAATGTCTTATTAACAAACTATAGTTTTGGCAAGTCGGTTTGTGCATGACACAAGTCATTTTCCCAACAATTGTTAACAGACATATTATTTCACTTATAATTCACTGTATCACAATTCCAGTGGGTCGGAAGTTTACATACACTAAGTTGACTGTGCCTTTAAACAGCTTGGAAAATTCCAGACAATGATGTCATGACTTTAGAAGCTTCTGATAGGCTAATTGACATCATTTGAGTCAATTGGAGGTGTACCTGTCGATGTATTTCAAGGCCTACCTTCAAACTCACTGCCTCTTTGCTTGACATCATGGGAGAATCAAAAGATATCAGCCAGTGTTAATCTGCAATATTGTAATTATTCCCCTACCTCCTCATGCCTTTTGCACACATTGTATATAGACTCCACTTTTTCTACTGTGTTATTGACTTGTTAATTGTTTACTCCATGTGTAACTCTGTGTTGTCTGTTCACAATGCTATGCTTTATCTTGGCCAGGTCGCAGTTGCAAATAAGAACTTGTTCTCAACTAGCCTACCTGGTTAAATAAAGGTGAAATAAAAATGTAAAAAAAATGAGAGAGAGAGAGAGAGAGAGAGAGAGAGAGAGAGAGAGAGAGAGAGAGAGAGAGAGAGAGAGAGAGAGAGAGAGAGAGAGTAAAAATACCGCTCAGGAAGAAGACGCGTTCTGTCTCCTAGAGATGATCGTACTTTGGTGTGAAAAGTGGAAATCAATCCAAGAACAACTGCAAAGGACCTTGTGAAGATGCTGGAGGAAACGGGTACAAAGTATATATATCCACAGTAAAACACGTCCTATATCGACATAATCTAAAAAGGCCGCTCAACAATGAAGAAGCCACCGCTCCAAAACCGCCATAAAAAGCCAGACTACGGTTTGCAACTGCACATGGGGACAACGATCGTACTTTTTGGAGAAATTTCCTCTGGTCTGATGAAACAAAAATAGAACAGTTTGGCATAATGACCGTTGTTATGTTTGGAGGAAAAAGGGGGAGGCTTGCAAGCCGAAGAACATCATCCCAACCGTGAAGTACGGGGTTGGCAGCATCATGTTGTGGGGGTGCTTTGCTGCAGGAGGGACTGGTGCACTTCACAAAATAGATGGCATCACGAAGGAAGGAACATTATGTGGATTTATTGAAGCAACATCTCAAGACATCAGTCAGGAAGTTAAAGCTTGGTCACAAATGGGTCTTCCAAATAAACAATGACCTCAAGAATACTTCCAAAGTTGTGGCAAAAGGGCTTAAGGACAACTAAGTCACGGTATTGGAGTGGCCATCACAAAGCCCTGACCTCAATCGTATAGAAAATGTGGGCAGAACTGAAAAAGAGTGTGTGAGAAAGGAGGTCTACAAACCTGACTGTTTCAACAGCTCTGTCTGGAGGAATGGGCCAAAATTCACCCAACTTATTGTGGGAAACTTGTGGAAGGCTACCTGAAATTGTCACGCCCTGACCTTAGAGATACCTTTTTATGTCTCTAATTTGGTTTGGTCAGGGCGTGAGTTGGGGGTGGGCATTCTATGTTTTGTGTTCTATGTTTTCTATTTCTGTGTGTTTGGCCGGGTGTGGTTCTCAATCAGAGGCAGCTGTCTATCGTTGTCTCTGATTGAGAACCATACTTATAGCCTTTTCCCACCTGTGTTTTTTTTCCCTCCTGGGAAATTTAAGGAGGAGGGATAAGATAGTTTTTCAAACAGATAAGAATGTTTTGGTTGGATTCCATTAGTGGAGAGAAGTATATCTTTTAGACAGGTTGGAATGTAGTTTATGAGGGAGTAAAACTTCTCTAG
>NW_025749026.1:0-5000 GCF_021184085.1 Oncorhynchus gorbuscha
TATTTAAGTCCAAAACGGGATAACAGAAATCCTCTAGACTTGTAGAGGGGAAACAACTGGAGAAGCGGCCACAGACTGCAGGTCGCCCGGGTAGGCGCAGGCCGTAGTCGACAGAGAGACACCTGCTCACACGCAGCATCTGATGAAGGCAAAAAACACGACAGGACAGGGCGATACACAATCATAGCAAAAACACGACAGGACAGGGCGAAACGCAATCACAGCATGGTGAATACAATACAAGGAACCGACGGGACAGGAACGGAACACAAAGGAATAAATAGGGACTCTAATCAGGGGAAAGGATCGGGAACAGGTGTGGGAAGACTAAATGATGATTAGGGGAATAGGAACAGCTGGGAGCAGGAACGGAACGATAGAGAGAAGAGAGAGCGAGAGAGTGAGAGAGGGAGGGGGAGAGAGAGGGCTAGAAGGAGGAAAGAACCAAATAAGACCAGCAGAGGGAAACGAATAGCATGGGAAGCACAGGGACAAGACAAGATAATAAATGACAAACATGACAGTACCCCCACTCACCGAGCGCCTCCTGGCGCTCTCGAGGAGGAACACTGGCGGCAACGGAGGAAATCATAGATCAAACGGTCCAGCACGTCCCGAGAAAGAACCCAACTCCTCTCCTCAGGACCGTAACGAAAACGATAAAAAGGGAAACTAGGGTACTACTCTAAAAAAAAATGAGAACTAGGGACAGACTGAGACACAGCAAGGGCAGGGACAAGAACAGGAGAGATGCGATGGCAGGGAACAGACTGAGACCCAGCAAGACCAGGAGCAGAAGCAGAAAAAAATTACCAGACTTCTTCTGCGCGCAGTCTGAACACGCAGCCACGAAACGGCGCGTGTCACGCTCCTGAGTCGGCCACCAAAAGCGCTGGCGAATAGACGCAAGAGTGCCTCGAACACCGGGATGACCAGCTAACTTGGCAGAGTGAGCCCACTGAAGAACAGCCAGACGAGTGGAAACAGGAACGAAAAGGAGGTTACTAGGACAAGCGCGCGGCGACGCAGTGTGCGTGAGTGCTTGCTTAACCTGTCTTTCAATTCCCCAGACTGTCAACCCGACAACACGCCCATAAGGAAGAATCCCTCGAGATCAGTAGAAGCCACAGAAGAACTAAACAGACGGGATAAGGCATCAGGCTTGGTGTTCTTGCTACCCGGACGGTAAGAAATCACAAACTCGAAACGAGCGAAAAACAACGCCCAACGAGCTTGACGGGCATTAAGTCGTTTGGCAGAACGGATGTACTCAAGGTTCTTATGGTCTGTCCAAACGACAAAAGGAACGGTCGCCCCCTCCAACCACTGTCGCCATTCGCCTAGGGCTAAGCGGATGGCGAGCAGTTCACGGTTACCCACATCATAGTTGCGCTCAGATGGCGACAGGCGATGAGAAAAATAAGCGCAAGGATGAACCTTATCGTCAGACTGGAAGCGCTGGGATAGAATGGCTCCCACGCCTACCTCTGAAGCGTCAACCTCGACAATAAATTGTCTAGTGACGTCAGGAGTAACGAGGATAGGAGCGGACGTAAAACGTTCTTTTAGAAGATCAAAAGCTCCCTGGGCGGAACCGGACCACTTAAAACACGTCTTGACAGAAGTAAGAGCTGTGAGAGGGGCAGCAACTTGACCGAAATTACGAATGAAACGCCGATAGAAATTAGCGAAACCTAAAAAGCGCTGCAACTCGACACGTGACCTTGGAACGGGCCAATCACTGACAGCTTGGACCTTAGCGGAATCCATCTGAATGCCTTCAGCGGAAATAACGGAACCGAGAAAAGTAACGGAGGAGACATGAAAAGAGCACTTCTCAGCCTTTACGTAGAGACAATTCTCTAAAAGGCGCTGTAGAACACGTCGAACGTGCTGAACATGAATCTCGAGTGACGGAGAAAAAATCAGGATATCGTCAAGATAGACAAAAACAAAAATGTTCAGCATGTCTCTCAGAACATCATTAACTAATGCCTGAAAAACAGCTGGCGCATTGGCGAGACCGAACGGCAGAACCCGGTACTCAAAATGCCCTAACGGAGTGTTAAACGCCGTTTTCCACTCGTCCCCCTCTCTGATGCGCACGAGATGGTAAGCGTTACGAAGGTCCAACTTAGTAAAGCACCTGGCTCCCTGCAGAATCTCGAAGGCTGATGACATAAGGGGAAGCGGATAACGATTCTTAACCGTTATGTCATTCAGCCCTCGATAATCCACGCAGGGGCGCAGAGTACCGTCCTTCTTCTTAACAAAAAGAACCCCGCCCCGGCCGGAGAAGAAGAAGGCACTATGGTACCGGCGTCAAGAGACACAGACAAATATTCCTCGAGAGCCTTACGTTCGGGAGCCGACAGAGAGTATAGTCTACCTCGAGGAGGCGTGGTCCCTGGAAGGAGATCAATACTACAATCATACGACCGGTGAGGAGGAAGGGAGTTGGCTCGGGACCGACTGAAGACCGTGCGCAGATCATGATATTCCTCCGGCACTCCTGTCAAATCGCCAGGTTCCTCCTGAGAAGTAGGGAGAGAAGAAACGGGAGGGATGGCAGACATTAAACACTTCACATGACAAGAAACGTTCCAGGATAGGATAGAATTACTAGACCAATTAATAGAAGGATTATGACATACTAGCCAGGGATGACCCAAAACAACAGGTGTAAACGGTGAACGGAAAATCAAAAAAGAAATAGTCTCACTGTGGTTACCAGATACTGTGAGAGTTAAAGGTAGTGTCTCAAATTTGATACTGGGAAGATGACTACCATCTAAGGCAAACATGGGCGTAGGCTTGTCTAACGGTCTGAAAGGAATGTTATGTTTCCGAACCCATGCTTCGTCCATGAAACAACCCTCAGCCCCAGAGTCAATCAAGGCACTGCATGTAGCACCCGAACCGGTCCAGCGTAGATGGACCGACATAGTAGTACAAGATCTAGATGAAGAGGACTGAGTAGTAGCGCTCACCAGTAGCCCTCCGCTTACTGATGGGCTCTGGCCTCTTACTGGACATGAATTAACAAAATGTCCAGCAACTCCGCAATAGAGGCACAGGCGGTTGGTGATCCTCCGTTCCCTCTCCTTATTCGAGATGCGAATCCCTCCCAGCTGCATGGGCTCAGTCTCAAAGCCAGAGGAGGGAGATGGTTGCGATGCGGAGCAGGGAAACACCGTTGATGCGAGCTCTCTTCCACGAGCCCGGTGACGAAGATCTACCCGTCGTTCTATGCGGATGGCGAGAGCAATCAAAGAGTCCACATCTGAAGGAACCTCCCGGGAGAGAATCTCATCCTTAACCACTGCGTGGAGTCCCTCCAGAAAACGAGCGAGCAGCGCCGGCTCGTTCCACTCACTAGAGGCAGCAAGAGTGCGAAACTCAATGGAATAATCCGTTATGGACCGTTCACCTTGGCATAAGGAAGCCAGGGCCCTAGAAGCCTCCCCACCAAAAACTGAACGGTCAAAAACCCGAATCATCTCCTCCTTAAAGTTCTGGAATTTGTTAGAGCAATCAGCCCTTGCCTCCCAGATAGCTGTGCCCCATTCTCGAGCCCGGCCAGTAAGGAGTGAAATGACGTAAGCAACCCGAGCTCTCTCTCTAGAGTATGTGTTGGGTTGGAGAGAGAACACAATCTCACACTGCGTGAGAAAGGAGCGGCACTCAGTGGGCTGCCCGGAGTAGCAAGGTGGGTTATTAACCCTAGGTTCTGGAGGCTCGGCAGGCCAGGAAGTAACAGGTGGCACGAGACGTAGACTCTGGAACTGTCCAGAGAGGTCGGAAACCTGAGCGGCCAGGTTCTCCACGGCATGGCGAGCAGCGGACAATTCCTGCTCGTGTCTGCCGAGCATGGCTCCTTGGATCTCGACGGCAGTGTAACGAGCGTCTGAAGTCGCTGGGTCCATTCCTTGGTCGGTTCCTTCTGTCATGCAGGTGAAAGAGGACCCAAAAGCGACTTAACAGAAACAGAGTTTATTTAAGTCCAAAACGGGATAACAGAAATCCTCTAGACTTGTAGAGGGGAAACAACTGGAGAAGCGGCCACAGACTGCAGGTCGCTTCGGGTAGGCGCAGGCCGTAGTCGACAGAGACACCTGCTCACACGCAGCATCTGATGAAGGCAAAAAACACGACAGGACAGGGCGATACACAATCATAGCAAAAACACGACAGGACAGGGCGAAACGCAATCACAGCATGGTGAATACAATACAAGGAACCGACGGGACAGGAACGGAACACAAAGGAATAAATAGGGACTCTAATCAGGGGAAAGGATCGGGAACAGGTGTGGGAAGACTAAATGATGATTAGGGGAATAGGAACAGCTGGGAGCAGGAACGGAACGATAGAGAGAAGAGAGAGCGAGAGAGTGAGAGAGGGAGGGGGAGAGAGAGGGCTAGAAGGAGGGAAAGAACCAAATAAGACCAGCAGAGGGAAACGAATAGCATGGGAAGCACAGGGACAAGACAAGATAATAAATGACAAACATGACATTCAGATTGTTTCTGACATGGTTCAGATAAGATATCCGTTCCTGAAACAATATTTTGTTGAAAAGATCATTTGAACTGAGAGATTAAGTTAATTGATTCCATCCAAATTTGGCCATTTCGGTTTATTGGATCCGTATAGTATTCAACAGTAGTGCACTAAATAGGGCAGAGGGTGCCATGCTGTTTAGGACGTATGGGAGAGACAGGACCCGAGGGCAAGACAGACCACTGGGAGGCTCTGAAGAGAAACATCACTCATAGAGGAGGAATTGGTCTCACTCTCAATTCAATTCAATTCAAGGGGCTTTATTGGCATGAGAACATGTGTTAAAACCTGTTGGGGATAGGGCTGTCTACTGCCCCCGCTGGAGTAATTGCGTGCCCATAGTAAACATAATTTGTTTTTGTCAAAAGTTGCTAATATATGCAAATAAAAAATATTATTGAATAGAAAACACTCTAAAGCTTCTAAAACCGTTTAAA
>NW_025749026.1:10000-28418 GCF_021184085.1 Oncorhynchus gorbuscha
AACGCGCTCCAGTTGTTCTATGTCTGGTTCAGCACTGTGGTCGGGTCAGATAAACCAGACGATATCCTGGAATGAAGACAACTTCTAAATGGTCCCCTACCCTGTCAGAGGGCTAATGTTTCACATCACACCCGGGGGCCATCTTTACGTTTTCTGGTAGTGTCACGACTTCCGCCCAAGTCCTCTCCTCTCCTCTCCTCTCCTCTCCTCTCCTCTCCTCTCCTCTCCTCTCCTCTCCTCTCCTCTCCTCTCCTCTCCTCTCCTCTCCTCTCTCCTCTCCTCCTCCTCTCCCTCTCCTCTCCTCTCCTCTGTTCTCTCTCTCCCCTCCCCTCCCCTCCCCTCCTCCCCTTCTCCTCTCCCCTCCCCTCCCCTCCCCTCCCCTCCCCTCCCCTCCCTCTCCTCTCCCCTCCCTTCTCCCCTCCTCTTCTCTCCTTCTCCCCTCCCCTCCCTCCCCTCCCCTCCCTCCCTCTCCTCTCCTCTCCTCTCCTCTCCTCTTCTCTTCTCTTCTCTTCTCTTCTCTTCTCTTCTCTTCTCTTCTCCTCTCCTCTCCTCTCTCTCTCCCTCTCCTCTCCTCTCCTCTCCTCTCCTCTCCTCTCCTCGTTCGACGATCAACGTCACCTGTTTTCCAGCCATCACCACTCCATTTCTCATATTTTCCATTTGTTTTGTCTTGTTCCCTTCACACCTGGTTTACATTCCCCAATCACACTGCATGTATTTAGTCATGGTTTACATTCCCTAATCACACTGCATGTATTTAGTCCTCTGTTCCCTTCAGTTTACCTCTGTTCCCTTCACACCTGGTTTACATTCCCCAATCACACTGCATGTATTTAGTCCTCTGTTCCCTTCACACCTGGTTTACATTCCCCAATCACACTGCATGTATTTAGTCCTCTGTTCCCTTCACACCTGGTTTACATTCCCCAATCACACTGCATGTATGTATTCCTCTGTTCCCTTCACACCTGGTTTACATTCCCCAATCACACTGCATGTATTTAGTCCTCTGTTCCCTTCACACCTGGTTTACATTCCCCAATCACACTGCATGTATGTATTCCTCTGTTCCCCTCCATGTCTTTGTGTGAAATTGTATGTATGTTATGTGGGTATTGTTAAGCGGCAGACTTTTTGTCTATTGTTCCGTGTTTGGGCACATTTATATACTTTTGTTCTTTCGTTGGACCGGAATAGAAAGTGAGCCTGTTCACTCCACTCTGCTCTCCTGCATCTGACTCGGCCTCCAGTACACACCCTTAACAGGTAGGTTAAAGGAACATCTGCAAGCGTACTGTGGTGGTTTTCCCAGACACAGAATAAGCCTGAACTAAAGACCAAGTTCATTGGAGAATCTCCCATGAAGAAATCTCCCATAAAGAAATATCCCATGAAGAAAATCTCCCTTAAATAAATTGCCCTTAAATAAATCTCCCATAACAAAATCTCCCTTAAATAAATCTCCCTTAAAGAAATCTCCCTCAAGTAAATCTCCCTTAAAGAAATCTCCCTCAAGTAAATCTCCCTTAAAGAAATCTCCCTCAAGTAAATCTCCCTTAAAGAAATCTCCCTCAAGTAAATCTCCCTTAAAGAAATCTCCCTCAAGTAAATCTCCCATAAAGAAATCTCCCTCAAGTAAATCTCCCATAAAGAAATCTCCATTAAATAAATCTCGCTTAAAGAAATCTCCATTAAATAAATCTCGCTTAAAGATGTCATGTTTTGTCATTTATTATCATGTCTTGTCCCTGTGCTTCCCATTCTATTCGTTTCCCTCTGCTGGTCTTATTAGGTTCTTTCCCTCTTTCTATCCCTCTCTCTCCCCCTCCCTCTCTCACTCTCTCGCTCTCTCTTCTCTCTATCGTTCCGTTCCTGCTCCCAGCTGTTCCTATTCCCCTAATCATCATTTAGTCTTCCCACACCTGTTCCCGATCCTTTTCCCTGATTAGAGTCCCTATTTCTCTCCTTGTTATTCGTTTCTGCCCTGTCGGTTCCTTGTCTAGAATTCACCGTGCTGTGTTTGTGTATCGCCCTGTCGTGTCGTGTTTCCCTCAGATGCTGCGTGGTGAGCAGGTGTCTGAGTCTGTTTGGTTCAAGTGCCTTCCCGAGGCAACCTGCTGTTCACCTGCTGTTCAAGATCGAGTCTCCAGTTTGTCCTCGTCATCTCGAGTGAAAGTTGTGTTTTTGATTGTATTTACTTTACTGGATTAAAGACTCTGTTTTCGCCAAGTCGCTTTTGGGTCCTCTTTCACCTGCATGACAGAAGGAACCGACCAAGGAATGGACCCAGCGACTTCAGACGCTCGTAACACTGCCGTCGAGATCCAAGGAGCCATGCTCGGCAGACACGAGCAGGAATTGTCTGCTGCTCGCCATGCCGTGGAGAACCTGGCCGCTCAGGTTTCCGACCTCTCTGGACAGTTCCAGAGTCTTCGTCTCGTGCCACCTGTTACTTCTTGGCCTGCCGAGCCTCCAGAACCTAGGGTTAATAACCCACCTTGCTACTCCGGGCAGCCCACTGAGTGCCGCTCCTTTCTCACGCAGTGTGAGATTGTGTTCTCTCTCCAACCCAACACATACTCTAGAGAGAGAGCTCGGGTTGCTTACGTCATTTCACTCCTTACTGGCCGGGCTCGAGAATGGGGCACAGCTATCTGGGAGGCAAGGGCTGATTGCTCTAACAAGTACCAGAACTTTAAAGAGGAGATGATTCGGGTTTTTGACCGTTCAGTTTTTGGTAGGGAGGCTTCTAGGGCCCTGGCTTCCCTATGCCAAGGTGAACGGTCCATAACGGATTATTCTATTGAGTTTCGCACTCTTGCTGCCTCTAGTGAGTGGAACGAGCCGGCGCTGCTCGCTCGTTTTCTGGAGGGACTCCACACAGTGGTCAAAGATGAGATTCTCTCTCGGGAGGTTCCTTCCAGTGTGGACTCTTTGATTGCTCTCGCCATCCGCATAGAACGACGGGTAGATCTTCGTCACCAGGCTCGTGGAAGAGAGCTCGCATCAACGGTGTTTCCCTGCTCCGCATCGCAACCATCTCCCTCCTCTGGCTCTGAGACTGAGCCCATGCAGCTGGGAGGGATTCGCATCTCGACTAAGGAGAGGGAACGGAGGATCACCAACCGCCTGTGCCTCTATTGCGGATTTGATGGACATTTTGTTAATTCATGTCCAGTAAGAGGCCAGAGCCCATCAGTAAGCGGAGGGCTACTGGTGAGCGCTACTACTCAGGTCTCTTCATCTAGATCTTGTACTACTATGTCGGTCCATCTACGCTGGACCGGTTCGGGTGCTACATGCAGTGCCTTGATTGACTCTGGGGCTGAGGGTTGTTTCATGGACGAAGCATGGGTTCGGAAACATAACATTCCTTTCAGACAGTTAGACAAGCCTACGCCCATGTTTGCCTTAGATGGTAGTCATCTTCCCAGTATCAGATTTGAGACACTACCTTTAACTCTCACAGTATCTGGTAACCACAGTGAGACTATTTCTTTTTTGATTTTTCGTTCACCTTTCACACCTGTTGTTTTGGGTCATCCCTGGCTAGTATGTCATAATCCTTCTATTAATTGGTCTTGTAATTCTATCCTATCCTGGAACGTATCTTGTCATGTGAAGTGCTTAATGTCTGCCATCCCTCCCATTTCTTCTGTCCCCACTTCTCAGGAGGAACCTGGCGATTTGACAGGAGTGCCGGAGGAATATCATGATCTGCGCACGGTCTTCAGTCGGTCCCGAGCCAACTCCCTTCCTCCTCACCGGTCGTATGATTGTAGTATTGATCTCCTTCCAGGGACCACTCCTCCTCGGGGTAGACTATACTCTCTGTCGGCTCCCGAACGTAAGGCTCTCGAGGATTATTTATCTGTGTCTCTTGATGCCGGTACCATAGTGCCTTCTTCCTCTCCGGCCGGGGCGGGGTTCTTTTTTGTTAAGAAGAAGGACGGTACTCTGCGCCCCTGCGTGGATTATCGAGGGCTGAATGACATAACGGTTAAGAATCGTTATCCGCTTCCCCTTATGTCATCAGCCTTCGAGATTCTGCAGGGAGCCAGGTGCTTTACTAAGTTGGACCTTCGTAACGCTTACCATCTCGTGCGCATCAGAGAGGGGGACGAGTGGAAAACGGCGTTTAACACTCCGTTAGGGCATTTTGAGTACCGGGTTCTGCCGTTTGGTCTCGCCAATGCGCCAGCTGTTTTTCAGGCATTAGTTAATGATGTTCTGAGAGACATGCTGAACATCTTTGTTTTTGTCTACCTTGACGATATCCTGATTTTTTCACCGTCACTCGAGATTCATGTTCAGCACGTTCGACGTGTTCTACAGCGCCTTTTAGAGAATTGTCTCTACGTAAAGGCTGAGAAGTGCTCTTTTCATGTCTCCTCCGTTACTTTTCTCGGTTCCGTTATTTCCGCTGAAGGCATTCAGATGGATTCCGCTAAGGTCCAAGCTGTCAGTGATTGGCCCGTTCCAAGGTCACGTGTCGAGTTGCAGCGCTTTTTAGGTTTTGCTAATTTCTATCGGCGTTTCATTCGTAATTTCGGTCAAGTTGCTGCCCCTCTCACAGCTCTTACTTCTGTCAAGACGTGTTTTAAGTGGTCCGGTTCCGCCCAGGGAGCTTTTGATCTTCTAAAAGAACGTTTTACGTCCGCTCCTATCCTCGTTACTCCTGACGTCACTAGACAATTCATTGTCGAGGTTGACGCTTCAGAGGTAGGCGTGGGAGCCATTCTATCCCAGCGCTTCCAGTCTGACGATAAGGTTCATCCTTGCGCTTATTTTTCTCATCGCCTGTCGCCATCTGAGCGCAACTATGATGTGGGTAACCGTGAACTGCTCGCCATCCGCTTAGCCCTAGGCGAATGGCGACAGTGGTTGGAGGGGGCGACCGTTCCTTTTGTCGTTTGGACAGACCATAAGAACCTTGAGTACATCCGTTCTGCCAAACGACTTAATGCCCGTCAAGCTCGTTGGGCGTTGTTTTTTGCTCGTTTCGAGTTTGTGATTTCTTACCGTCCGGGTAGCAAGAACACCAAGCCTGATGCCTTATCCCGTCTGTTTAGTTCTTCTGTGGCTTCTACTGATCCCGAGGGGATTCTTCCTTATGGGCGTGTTGTCGGGTTAACAGTCTGGGGAATTGAAAGACAGGTTAAGCAAGCACTCACGCACACTGCGTCGCCGCGCGCTTGTCCTAGTAACCTCCTTTTCGTTCCTGTTTCCACTCGTCTGGCTGTTCTTCAGTGGGCTCACTCTGCCAAGTTAGCTGGTCATCCCGGTGTTCGAGGCACTCTTGCGTCTATTCGCCAGCGCTTTTGGTGGCCGACTCAGGAGCGTGACACGCGCCGTTTCGTGGCTGCTTGTTCGGACTGCGCGCAGACTAAGTCGGGTAACTCTCCTCCTGCCGGTCGTCTCAGACCGCTCCCCATTCCTTCTCGACCATGGTCTCACATCGCCCTAGACTTCATTACCGGTCTGCCTTTGTCTGCGGGGAAGACTGTGATTCTTACGGTTGTCGATAGGTTCTCTAAGGCGGCACATTTCATTCCCCTCGCTAAACTTCCTTCCGCTAAGGAGACGGCACAAATCATTATCGAGAATGTGTTCAGAATTCATGGCCTCCCGTTAGACGCCGTTTCAGACAGAGGCCCGCAATTCACGTCACAGTTTTGGAGGGAGTTCTGTCGTTTGATTGGTGCGTCCGTCAGTCTCTCTTCCGGGTTTCATCCCCAGTCTAACGGTCAAGCAGAGAGGGCCAATCAGACGATTGGTCGCATACTACGCAGTCTTTCTTTCAGAAACCCTGCGTCTTGGGCAGAACAGCTCCCCTGGGCAGAATACGCTCACAATTCGCTTCCTTCGTCTGCTACCGGGTTATCTCCGTTTCAGAGTAGTCTGGGTTACCAGCCTCCTCTGTTCTCATCCCAGCTTGCCGAGTCCAGCGTTCCCTCCGCTCAAGCGTTTGTCCAACGTTGTGAGCGCACCTGGAGGAGGGTGAGGTCTGCACTTTGCCGTTACAGGGCACAGACTGTGAGAGCCGCCAATAAACGCAGGATTAAGAGTCCAAGGTATTGTTGCGGCCAGAGAGTGTGGCTTTCCACTCGCAACCTTCCTCTTACGACAGCTTCTCGTAAGTTGACTCCGCGGTTCATTGGTCCGTTCCGTGTCTCCCAGGTCGTCAATCCTGTCGCTGTGCGACTGCTTCTTCCGCGACATCTTCGTCGCGTCCATCCTGTCTTCCATGTCTCCTGTGTCAAGCCTTTCTTCGCACCCCCGTTCGTCTTCCCTCCCCCTCCCGTCCTTGTCGAGAGCGCACCTATTTACAAGGTACATAAGATCATGGACATGCGTTCTCGGGACGGGGTCACCAATACTTAGTGGATTGGGAGGGTTACGGTCCTGAGGAGAGGAGTTGGGTTCCGTCTCGGGACGTGCTGGACCGTTCACTCATTGATGATTTCCTCCGTTGCCGCCAGGATTCCTCCTCGAGTGCGCCAGGAGGCGCTCGGTGAGTGGGGGGTACTGTCATGTTTTGTCATTTATTATCATGTCTTGTCCCTGTGCTTCCCATTCTATTCGTTTCCCTCTGCTGGTCTTATTAGGTTCTTTCCCTCTTTCTATCCCTCTCTCTCCCCCTCCCTCTCTCACTCTCTCGCTCTCTCTTCTCTCTATCGTTCCGTTCCTGCTCCCAGCTGTTCCTATTCCCCTAATCATAATTTAGTCTTCCCACACCTGTTCCCGATCCTTTTCCCTGATTAGAGTCCCTATTTCTCTCCTTGTTATTCGTTTCTGCCCTGTCGGTTCCTTGTCTAGAATTCACCGTGCTGTGTTTGTGTATCGCCCTGTCGTGTCGTGTTTCCCTCAGATGCTGCGTGGTGAGCAGGTGTCTGAGTCTGTTTGGTTCAAGTGCCTTCCCGAGGCAACCTGCTGTTCACCTGCTGTTCAAGATCGAGTCTCCAGTTTGTCCTCGTCATCTCGAGTGAAAGTTGTGTTTTTTGATTGTATTTACTTTACTGGATTAAAGACTCTGTTTTCGCCAAGTCGCTTTTGGGTCCTCTTTCACCTGCATGACAAAAGAAATCTCCCTCAAGTAAATCTCCCTTAAAGAAATCTCCCATAAGGAAATTTCCATTAAATAAATTTCCCTGAAAGAAATCTCCCTCAAGTAAATCTCCCATAAAGAAATCTCCATTAAATAAATTTCCCTGAAAGTAATCTCCCATAAAGAATTATCCCTCAAAGAAATATCCTTAAAAGACCTGCCTAGTTAAATAAAGGTTAACAGATAACATGGCAGAGTAGAGTAGTCTGAGGCAGTGTTATATATATGCCATTTAGCAGACGCTTTTATCCAAAGCGACTTACAGTCATGTGTGCATACATTCTACGTATGGGTGGTCCCGGGGATTGAACCCACTACCCTGGCGTTACAAGCGCCATGCTCTACCAACTGAGCTACAGAGGACCTTATAGTAAAGGCTGTGGCAGAGACAGCGCCTGCAGTAAGTTCAATGGCGTCCTTTTCTGCTCCGATCCCTCAAAGCATATTGATCCAGAGACCTTATCAAGCCAGCTCCTTAAGGCAGAGAATCACTGTTTGGCAGACTTATCTGATACAACATATGCTTTAAGAGGCTAGGCTATTCTCTCTCTCTCTCTCTCTCTCTCTCTCTCTCTCTCTCTCTCTCTCTCTCTCTCTCTCTCTCTCTCTCCTCTCCCTCTCCCTCTCCCTCTCCCTCTCCCTCTCCCTCCCTCCCCTCTCCCTCTCCCTCTCCCTCTCCCTCTCCCTCTCTCTCTCTCTCTCTCTCTCTCTCTCTCTCTCTCTCTCTCTCTCTCTCTCTCTCTCTCTCAATTCAATTCAAGGGCTTTACTGGCATGGGAAACGTGTTAACATTGCCGAAGCAAGTGAGGTCGATAATATATAAAGTGAATATATAAAGTGAAATAAACAATAAAAATTTAAGGTAAACATTACACACCTCTCTCTCTCTCTCTCTCTCTCTCTCTCTCTCTCTCTCTCTCTCTCTCTCCCTCTCTTTCTCTCACTCTCTGTGTCTCTCTGTCTCTTTCTCTCTCTCTCTCTCTCTCTCTCTCTCTCTCTCTCTCTCTCTCTCTCTCTCTCTCTCTCTCTCTCTCTCTCTCTCCCTCTCCCTCTCCCTCTCCCTCTCTCTCTCTCTCTCTCTCTCTCTCTCTCTCTCTCTCTCCCTCTCTCTCCCTCTCTCTCTCTCTCTCTCTCTCTCTCTCTCTCTCTCTCTCTCTCCCTCTCTCTCTCCCTCTCTCTCTCCCTCTCTTTCTCTCACTCTCTGTGTCTCTCTGTCTCTTTCTCAGTCTCAGGGCTCAGTATAATACAGTCTGTGGGCATTGTAAGCATTGTGACACAACACTGAGAAATTGAGCTGAGATGATTAATACAGATAGAGGCTGAAAGCATCCTGCTGGAATCTCTTCGTCTTCTGTTGTGTTGCGTTGGCACCATCTCTACAAACCCACAGTGAAGATGGCAAATTCATGGCTGTTTAGCTCTGTACACAGAATACATTTCCCAACCACCCAATCAACTTGGAAGGCATCTGATATTCCACATTCTGAAGGGCTTCTGTGGACACATTTGTTGTTCATGAAACAAACATACGGTTTAGCAGTTTAGCCAGATCATTGTTCTGTGAACAGACATGGAGGAGACATGGAGGAGACACGGAGGAGACATGGAGGAGACTCAGAGGAGACACGGAGGAGACTCGGGGGAGACATGGAGGAGACTCGGAAGAGACATGGAGGAGACATTGAGGAGACATGGAGGAGACTCAGAGGAGACATGGAGGAGACATGGAGGAGACACGGAGGAGACATGGAGGAGACACGGAGTAGACTCGGAGGAGACTCGGAGGAGACTCGGGGGAGACATGGAGGAGACATGGAGGAGACACGGAGGAGACTCGGAGGAGACTCGGGGGAGACATGGAGGAGACACGGAGGAGACTCGGAGGAGACTCGGAGGAGACTCGGGGGAGACATGGAGGAGACATGGAGGAGACTCAGAGGAGACTCAGAGGAGACACGGAGGAGACATGGAGGAGACACGGAGGAGACACGGAGGAGACATGGAGGAGACATGGAGGAGACATGGAGGAGACACGGAGGAGACTTGGAGGAGACATGGAGGAGACATGGAGGAGACATGGAGGAGACATGGAGGAGACATGGAGGAGACATTAGGAGACATAGGAGGGATTTTAATATGTAAGGACATGTGGATATGCAGGACATGTGGATATACAGGGACATGTGAATATACAGGGACATGTGAATATGCAGGACACATGTGAATATGCAGGACACATGTGAATATGCAGGGACATGTGGATATGTAAGGACATGTGAATATGCAGGGACATGTGAATATACAGGGACATGTGGATATACAGGGACATGTGAATATACAGGGACATGTGGATATGCAGGGACATGTGAATATGCAGGACACATGTGAATATGCAGGGACATGTGAATATGCAGGGACATGTGAATATACAGGGACACGTGAATATGCAGGGACACGTGAATATGCAGGGACATGTGGATATACAGGGACATGTGAATATACAGGACACATGTGAATATACAGGGACATGTGGATATGCAGGGACATGTGAATATGCAGGGACATGTGAATATACAGGGACACGTGAATATGCAGGGACACGTGAATATGCAGGGACATGTGGATATACAGGGACATGTGGATATGCAGGGACATGTGAATATGCAGGACACATGTGAATATGCAGGGACATGTGGATATACAGGGACATGTGGATATGCAGGGACATGTGAATAATATGCAGGACACATGTGAATATGCAGGGACATGTGAATATACAGGGACATGTGAATATGCAGGACATGTGAATATACAGGGACATGTGAATATACAGGGACATGTGAATATGCAGGACACATGTGAATATGCAGGACACATGTGAATATGCAGGACACATGTGAATATGCAGGACACATGTGAATATGCAGGACACATGTGAATATGCAGGGACATGTGAATATGCAGGACACATGTGAATATGCAGGACACATGTGAATATACAGGGACATGTGAATATGCAGGACACATGTGAATATGCAGGACACATGTGAATATGCAGGACACATGTGAATATGCAGGACACATGTGAATATGCATGTGAATATGCAGGACACATGTGAATATGCAGGACACATGAATATGCAGGAACATGTGAATATGCAGGACACATGTGAATATGCAGGACACATGTGAATATGCAGGACACATGTGAATATGCAGGACACATGTGAATATGCAGGACACATGTGAATATGCAGGACACATGTGAATATGCAGGACACATGTGAATATGCAGGACATGTGAATATGCAGGGACATGTGAATATATGCAGGGACATGTGAATATACAGGGACATGTGAATATACAGGGACATGTGAATATGCAGGGACATGTGAATATGCAGGACACATGTGAATATGCAGGACACATGTGAATATGCAGGACAGGGACATGTGAATATGCAGGGACATGTGAATATAGGACAGGGACACATGTGAATATGCAGGACACATGTGAATATGCAGGACACATGGGACATGTGAATATACAGGGACATGTGAATATGCATGTGAATATACAGGGACACATGTGAATATGCAGGACACATGTGAATATGCAGGACACATGTGAATATACAGGACATGTGAATATGCAGGGACATGTGAATATGCAGGGACATGTGAATATGCAGGACACATGTGAATATGCAGGACACATGTGAATATGGGACAGGGACATGTGAATATGTGAATATACAGGGACATGTGAATATGCAGGACACATGTGAATATGACATGTGAATATACAGGGACATGTGAATATACAGGGACATGTGGATAATACAGGGACATGTGAATATACAGGGACATGTGAATATACAGGGACATGTGAATATGCAGGACAGTGAATATGCAGGGACATGTGGGGACATGTGGATATACAGGGACATGTGAATATGCAGGACACATGTGAATATGCAGGGACATGTGAATATACAGGGACATGTGAATATACAGGACACATGTGAATATACAGGGACATGTGAATATACAGGGACATGTGAATATACAGGGACATGTGAATATGCAGGACACATGTGAATATACAGGGTGAATATGCAGGACACATGTGAATATGCAGGACACATGTGAATATGCATGTGAATATACAGGGACATGTGAATATGCAGGACACAGGACACATGTGAATATGCAGGGACATGTGAATATGCAGGGACATGTGAATATGCAGGGACATGTGAATATGAGGGACATGTGATATGCAGGGACAGGGACATGTGAATATGCAGGACACATGTGAATATGCAGGACATGTGAATATGCAGGACACATGTGAATATGCAGGGACATGTGAATATACAGGGACATGTGAATATACAGGGACATGTGAATATGATATGTGAATATGCAGGGACATGTGAATATGCAGGGACATGTGAATATGCAGGGACATGTGAATATGCAGGGACATGTGAATATGCAGGAATATGCAGGGACATGTGAATATACAGGGACATGTGAATATACAGGGACATGTGAATATACAGGGACATGTGAATATGCAGGACACATGTGAATATGCAGGACACATGTGAATAGGACACATGTGAATATGCAGGACACATGTGAATATGCAGGACACATGTGAATATGCAGGACACATGTGAATATGCAGGACAGGAATATGACACATGTGAATATGCAGGACACATGTGAATATGCAGGACACATGTGAATATGCAGGACACATGTGAATATGCAGGACACATGTGAATATGCAGGACACATGTGAATATGCAGGACACATGTGAATATGCAGGACACATGTGAATATGCAGGACACATGGAATATGAGGACACATGTGAATATGCAGGACACATGTGAATATGCAGGACACATGTGAATATGCAGGACACATGTGGAGGACACATGTGAATATGCAGGACACATGAATATGCATGTGAATATGCAGGACACATGGAATATGAGGACATGTGAATATGCAGGACACATGTGAATATGGACACATGGACACATGTGAATATGCAGGACACATGTGAATATGCAGGGACATGTGAATATGCAGGACACATGTGAATATGCAGGACACATGTGAATATGCAGGGACATGGGACATGTGAATATGCAGGACACATGTGAATATGCAGGGACATGTGAATATACAGGACACATGTGAATATGCAGGACACATGTGAATATGCAGGACACATGTGAATATGCAGGACACATGTGAATATGCAGGACACATGTGAATATGCAGGACACATGTGTGAATATGCAGGGACATGTGAATATGCAGGACACATGTGAATATACAGGACACATGTGAATATGCAGGACACATGTGAATATGCAGGACACATGTGAATATGCAGGGACATGTGAATATGCAGGACACATGTGAATATGCAGGACACATGTGAATATGCAGGGACAGTGAATATGCAGGACACATGTGAATATGCAGGACACATGTGAATATGCAGGACATGTGAATATGCAGGACACATGTGAATATGCAGGACAGTGAATATGCAGGACATGTGAATATGGGACATGTGAATATGCAGGACATGTGAATATGCAGGACACATGTGAATATGCAGGACATGTGTGAATATGCAGGACAGTGAATATGCAGGACATGTGAATATGCAGGACACATGTGAATATGCAGGACACATGTGAATATGCAGGACATGTGAATATGCAGGACACATGTGAATATGCAGGACACATGTGATATATGCATATGCAGGGACATGTGAATATGCAGGACACATGTGAATATGCAGGACATGTGAATATGCAGGACACATGTGAATATGCAGGGACATGTGAATATGCAGGACACATGTGAATATGTGGACACATGTGAATATGCAGGACACATGTGAATATGCAGGACACATGTGAATATGCAGGACACATGTGAATATGCAGGGACATGTGAATATGCAGGACACATGTGAATATGCAGGACACAGGACACATGTGAATATGCAGGACACATGCAGGACACATGTGAATATGCAGGACATGTGAATATGCAGGACACATGTGAATATGCAGGACACATGTGAATATGCAGGACACATGTGAATATGCAGGACACATGTGAATATGCAGGACACATGTGAATATGCAGGACACATGTGAATATGCAGGACACATGTGAATATGCAGGGACATGTGAATATACAGGGACATGTGAATATGCAGGGACATGTGAATATGCAGGACACATGTGAATATGCAGGACACATGTGAATATGCAGGACACATGTGAATATGCAGGACACATGTGAATATGCAGGACACATGTGAATATGCAGGACACATGTGAATATGCAGGACACATGTGAATATGCAGGACACATGTGAATATGCAGGGACATGTGAATATGCAGGACACATGTGAATATGCAGGGACATGTGAATATGCAGGACACATGTGAATATGCAGGACACATGTGAATATGCAGGACACATGTGAATATGCAGGGACATGTGAATATGCAGGACACATGTGAATATGCAGGGACACATGTGAATTGCTATTATCCAATTGTTCGTCTAGATGCTGTATGTAAAATATAGTGAATATAAATATGGACACCAACCTGTCGTTGAATGAGGCCACACCTGTAGAGCACATTTTCATGTTTGTCTAGATACTGTATGTAAAATATAGTGAATATAAATATTGACACCAACCTGTCGTTGAATGAGGCCACACCTGTAGAGCACATTTTCATGTTTGTCTAGATACTGTATGTAAAATATAGTGAATATAAATATTGACACCAACCTGTCGTTGAATGAGGCCACACCTGTAGAGCACATTTTCATGTTTGTCTAGATACTGTATGTAAAATATAGTGAATATAAATATTGACACCAACCTGTCGTTGAATGAGGCCACACCTGTAGAGCACATTTTCATGTTTGTCTAGATACTGTATGTAAAATATAGTGAATATAAATATTGACACCAACCTGTCGTTGAATGAGGCCACACAGTCCTCATCTTAGAGCTTCTACCCAGTCCTCATCTGAGAGCTTCTACCCAAGTCCTCATCTGACATTTCTGAACCAAGTTCTTGTTCCCAAGCCCTTGTAATATGTCTGTGGATACCTCTATGAGGGCCTCATATAGTTTAGAGACCGACCCTTTTGAATGGGGTTTGGCAAGGATCAGACTAATGTACGATTCTTTGGCTTTAATGCCACACTGTGGGTTATGTGTCCTTTAAGAAATTCTGGATTTGGAAGTATCTGACAAAATATGTTGCTGGCATCTTAAACGTATCCTGTAACTGTCGAAATGACGCTAAATTACCATCAATGTGTAAGTTATTGATTGTTTCGAGCCCCATCTCCTTCTACTGTGAAAACAACATATCATCCAATGCAGGGTGGAAAGCATGATTCAGGAAAATTGGGCTGTCAATGTATACAGTGGGTATGTTTAAGAAAATACCTCATCTGTTTCCAGATCCTAAGAGTGTGACAAACCACCGGATTAGAGTCATAAGAGGCTTTTTTCCACATATGATGAACTATTAACAAGTGCAGGGAGTGAGGAACGTAGACAGGAGGCCTGCTATGTCAAAAGCCATGAAGGCATATCATTCAGACGGATCCCAGGTAAACTTTCCCTCCAGAAAGACACAATGGTCAGATTGGCAGCCCATTATATAATACAGTTTTAAAGCAAGGAAGGACAAAACTCCCCTCTAACTTGTACTTTGCATAAATTATTCTTTGAAATTCTGGCTGCCTTGTTATCCCGTAAAAGTGGAATTACTATCGAATCCAGTTTCTTAAAGTAGCTTTGTGGTATGAAACTGGGTAGACATTGGAAGAGGCAAAGAAACCTGTGTGGGACAACCATTTTAATAGCGTTTATAACCAACCAAGGATATAGGCAGAGTGTTCCAAAAATCTATATTTTGTTTAAGCTGATCAATTTCACGTCCAAATTCGTTTTCAGTAGCTGATCAAATGTTCTGGTCACTTCAATGCCAAGGCTTGTGAACTCAGTTCTAAATGGGGTAGATTGCAGAAAGTGCATATCCACAGGCCGTGATTTCGGCATCAATTCACTTTTTTTGTGCCAGTTTATCTTATAGCCAGAAAAGGAGCCAAATGTATTTATCAAGTTAAGTAATGGGGGAATATAATAAAATCAAAAGAACATTGTCTGCATAGAGGGAGATTTTGTACTGTGTGTCTTTTTATCTTAATGGGAGCAATAACATCAAGGCGGTGGCCCGTTCCTGTAGGTTCATGCTCTACAACATCCACAGAGTATGACCCTGCCTCACACAGGAAGCGGTGCAAGTCCTAATCCAGGCACTTGTCATCTCACGTCTGGATTACTGCAACTCGCTGTTGGCTGGGCTCCCTGCCTGTGCAATTAAACCCCTACAACTCATCCAGAACGCCGCAGCCCGTCTGGTGTTCAACCTTCCCAAGTTCTCTCACGTCACCCCGCTCCTCCGCTCTCTCCACTGGCTTCCAGTTGAAGCTCGCATCCGCTACAAGACCATGGTGCTTGCCTACGGAGCTGTGAGGGGAACGGCACCTCAGTACCTCCAGGCTCTGATCAGGCCCTACACCCAAACAAGGGCACTGCGTTCATCCACCTCTGGCCTGCTCGCCTCCCTACCACTGAGGAAGTACAGTTCCCGCTCAGCCCAGTCAAAACTGTTCGCTGCTCTGGCCCCCCAATGGTGGAACAAACTCCCTCACGACGCCAGGACAGCGGAGTCAATCACCACCTTCCGGAGACACCTGAAACCCCACCTCTTTAAGGAATACCTAGGATAGGATAAAGTAATCCTTCTCACCCCCCCCCCTTAAAAGATTTAGATGCACTATTGTAAAGTGGCTGCTCCACTGGATGTCATAAGGTGAACGCACCAATTTGTAAGTCGCTCTGGATAAGAGCGTCTGCTAAATGACTTAAATGTAAATGTAAATGCAATATCGTCACGTACACGAATGAGAGTAGTGGGGGGGGGGGGGGGGGGGTTCCATGGCTATAGCGAAGAGAGCAGGTGAAAGAGGGCACCCCTGTCGACAGCCTTTGAACAGTCAGAATGACTGGGACATCTCCTGATTGGTTACCACGGACGCCATTGGGTGTGCATAAATAAATCTTATCCAAATAATACATTTCTTTCCAAAACCCGGAAATCCTCCAGATCCTCCTGGTGTAACTTGGGCATCATATACTTACTTCTACTCAATCTGATCAAACGCCTTCTCTGTATCAAGAGCTATTACCACTGCCTCAACCTTCTCTGTATCAAGAGCTATTACCACTGCCTCAACCTTCTCTGCATCAAGAGCTATTACCACTGCCTCAACCTTCTCTGCATCAAGAGCTATTACCACTGCCTCAACCTTCTCTGCATCAAGAGCTATTACCACTGCCTCAACCTTCTCTGCATCAAAAGCTATTACCACTGCCTCAATCTTATCGGCATCAAAAGCTATTACCACTGCCTCAACCTTCTCTGCATCAAGAGCTATTACCACTGCCTCAACCTTCTCTGCATCAAGAGCTATTACCACTGCCTCAACCTTCTCTGCATCAAGAGCTATTACCACTGCCTCAACCTTCTCTGCATCAGCTATTACCACTGCCTCAACCTTCTCTGCATCAGCTATTACCACTGCCTCAACCTTCTCTGCATCAGCTATTACCACTGTCTCAACCTTCTCTGCATCAGCTATTACCACTGCCTCAACCTTCTCTGCATCAAGAGCTATTACCACCGCCTCAACCTTCTCTGCATCAAGAGCTATTACCACTGCCTCAACCTTCTCTACATCAGCTATTACCACTGCCTCAACCTTCTCTGCATCAAGAGCTATTACCACTGCCTCAACCTTCTCTGCATCAGCTATTACCACTGCCTCAACCTTCTCTACATCAGCTATTACCACTGCCTCAACCTTCTCTGCATCAGCTATTACCACTGCCTCAACCTTCTCTGCATCAAAATCTATTACCACTGCCTCAAACTTCTCTGCATCAAGAGCTATTACCACTGCCTCAACCTTATGATCGTGATACATTACATTGAAAAGGCGTCTCAGATTGTAGTATATATGTCGTCCCCAGATAAAACCTGTCTGTACAGGGTGTATGACGTCAGACATAAACACAGCAAAAAAAAACGTCCTCTCACTGTGGCATTTTCAGCAAACTTAACATTTGTATGAACATAAGATTCAACAACTGAGACATAAACTGAACAAGTTCCACAGACTCGTGAATAACAGACATTGAATAATGTGTCCCTGAACAAACGGAGGGGGTCAAAATCAAAAGTAACAGTCAATATCTGGTGTGGCCACCAGCTGCATTAAGGACTGCAGTGCATCTCCTCCTCATGGACTGCACCAGATATGCCAGTTATTGCTGTGAGATGTTACCCCACTCTTCCACCAAGGCACCTGCAAGTTCCCAGACATTTCTGGGGGGAATGGCCCTAGCCCTCACCCTCTGATCCAACAGGTCCCAGACGTGCTCAATGGGATTGAGATTCGGGCTCTTCGCTGGCCATGGCAGAACACTGACATTTGTGTCTTGCAAGGAAATCATGCACAGAACGAATAGTATGGCTGGTGGCATTGTCATGCTGGAAGGTCATGTCAGGATGAGCCTGCAGGAAGGGTACCACATGAGGGAGGAGGATGTCTTCCCTGTAATACACAGCGTTGAGATTGCCGGAAATGACAAAAAGCTTAGTCCGATGATGCTGTGACACTCTGACCATGACGGACCCTAATGCTCGTTCCTTCGACAATAAACACAAATCCGACCATTACCCCTGGTGTGACAAAACCGCGACTCGTCAGTGAAGAGCACTTTTTGCCAGTCCTGTCTGGTCCAGCGACGTTGGGTTTGTGCCCATAGGCGACGTTGTTGCCCGTGATGTCTTGTGAGGACCTACCTTACAACAGGTCTACAAGCACTCAGTCCAGCCCCTCTCAGCCTATTGCGGACAGTCTGAGCACTGATGGAGGGCTTGTGCGTTCCTGGTGTAACTCGGGCAGTTGGTGTTGGCATTAGGTGTGATGTTCGGATGTACCGATCCTGTGCAGGTGTTGTTACACGTGGTCTGCCACTGTGAGGACAATCACCTTTTCGTCCTGTCTCCCTGTAGCGCTGTCTTAGACGTCTCACAGTATGGACATTGCAATTTATTGCCCTGGATCTGCAGGGTGGATCTGCAGTCCTCATGCCT
>NW_025749027.1:0-2500 GCF_021184085.1 Oncorhynchus gorbuscha
TGTACTTCGTTCGGTTGCATGTGCGGAAGACTGTGATTCTGACGGTTGTCGATAGGTTCTCTAAGGCGGCACATTTCATTCCCCTCGCTAAACTTCCTTCCGCTAAGGAGACGGCACAAATCATTATTGAGAATGTATTCAGAATTCATGGCCTCCCGTTAGACGCCGTTTCAGACAGAGGCCCGCAATTCACGTCACAGTTTTGGAGGGAGTTCTGTCGTTTGATTGGTGCGTCCGTCAGTCTCTCTTCCGGGTTTCATCCCCAGTCTAACGGTCAAGCAGAGAGGGCCAATCAGACGATTGGTCGCATACTACGCAGCCTTTCTTTCAGAAACCCTGCGTCTTGGGCAGAACAGCTCCCCTGGGCAGAATACGCTCACAATTCGCTTCCTTCGTCTGCTACCGGGTTATCTCCGTTTCAGAGTAGTCTGGGTTACCAGCCTCCTCTGTTCTCATCCCAGCTTGCCGAGTCCAGCGTTCCCTCCGCTCAAGCGTTTGTCCAACGTTGTGAGCGCACCTGGAGGAGGGTGAGGTCTGCACTTTGCCGTTACAGGGCACAGACGGTGAGAGCCGCCAATAAACGCAGGATTAAGAGTCCAAGGTATTGTTGCGGCCAGAGAGTGTGGCTTTCCACTCGCAACCTTCCTCTTACGACAGCTTCTCGTAAGTTGACTCCGCGGTTCATTGGTCCGTTCCGTGTCTCCCAGGTCGTCAATCCTGTCGCTGTGCGACTGCTTCTTCCGCGACATCTTCGTCGCGTCCATCCTGTCTTCCATGTCTCCTGTGTTAAGCCCTTTCTTCGCACCCCCGTTCGTCTTCCCTCCCCCTCCCGTCCTTGTCGAGAGCGCACCTATTTACAAGGTACATAAGATCATGGACATGCGTTCTCGGGGACGGGGTCACCAATACCTAGTGGATTGGGAGGGTTACGGTCCTGAGGAGAGGAGTTGGGTTCCGTCTCGGGACGTGCTGGACCGTTCACTCATCGATGATTTCCTCCGTTGCCGCCAGGATTCCTCCTCGAGTGCGCCAGGAGGCGCTCGCTCCTTCTATCTCTCTCCCCTCCCTCTCTCACTCTCTCGCTCTCTCTTCTCTCTATCGTTCCGTTCCTGCTCCCAGCTGTTCCTATTCCCTAATCATCATTTAGTCTTCCCACACCTGTTCCCGATCCTTTCCCCTGATTAGAGTCCCTATTTATTCCTTTGTGATCCGTTCCTGTCCCGTCGGTTCCTTGTATTGTATTCACCATGCTGTGATTGCGTTTCGCCCTGTCCTGTCGTGTTTTTGCCGTGATTGTGTATCGCCCTGTCCTGTCGTGTTTTTGCCTTCATCAGATGCTGCGTGTGAGCAGGTGTCTCTGTCGACTACGGCCTGCGCCTACCCGAAGCGACCTGCAGTCTGTGGCCGCTTCTCCAGTTGTTTCCCCTCTACAAGTCTAGAGGATTTCTGTTATTCCGTTTTGGACTTAAATAAACTCTGTTTCTGTTAAGTCGCTTTTGGGTCCTCTTTCACCTGCATGACACCCTTCATAACAATACTTCACCCACCCAATACTGGCCTCCATTTCGTATCAGAGCAATATCGTGGCGTGACCTTCCGATTTACAGACCCCCGTTTAGCTAGACGGAGCGTTTTTATCCGCAGGATTTATTTTGCAGTTGAACCCAGCCAAATCGGGTCAGAGTTCTTCCGCTTCCTATTTATTCACCTGTTCAGTCCCCCTCTTTTCAACAGGAGCAGTAGCCGTGAATACACCACCCAACCCCTTTCTAATCTTTTTCTTAAAGGGCGGTATTCGTGGACTTTTCTACTTATTTTTTGATACGTTTATGACCCTATGAGCAGGCAGCAGCTGCCCCACACCAGGCCAGGCAGCTCAGCCAGAGAGCGCAAACAACCGCACCTAGTAAAACCACACAAGGTCCCCAAATGAATGGCTCGGTGAGAGGGGCAGTATGAATCACACACACCCAACACAGGTCACCCGCTCAGGTTGATTGGGCTGCGTTGTACACACATCCCAAAACAAATCCCGAGACAGTCGAGCCCGGTCAAGCAGAATCAGACGGAACAACTCCCCTCAACCAACCCAAACACGTGGGTCCGTTCGAACCGACCGATCAGAACGAGTGCCCCCTCCGCTAAACGCCTGACACCTGCAAGGTTCACAGCCCCTAGTCACTTAGTCCTTACACCTGCACATATGTTTATTTATCTATTTTTAACCCCAAAATCACACATGCATGCAATTCATTGAATTCAAAAGTTCTTCAACATTTACTGGGTTTTTAGGACATTTTAAAGAGAGACCTACGTGACGCCCTTCTCGCTGAGACAGGATCTCTGAAGCAATCTATACCAACATTTCAACTACATAAGAACAAGCTTACCTTTTTATAGTTGTGTGGCCACATTTGTTTGCAAGTTGGTCCAAAGGAACTATCACCAGCCCGGAACGTCACTCTTTGCGATCCCTTGGTCTCCTGGCAAAAAGCTCGCC
>NW_025749027.1:12500-28414 GCF_021184085.1 Oncorhynchus gorbuscha
CCAGTGTGTGTGTGTGTCCAGTGTGTGTGTGTCCAGTGTGTGTGTGTCCAGTGTGTATGTGTCCAGTGTGTGTTTGTGTGTGTCCAGTGTGTGTGTGTGTGTGTCCAGTTTGTCTGTGTGTCCAGTGTGTGTGTGTGTGTCCAGTGTGTGTGTGTCCAGTGTGTGTGTCCAGTGTGTGTGTGTACTGTGTGTGTGTCCAGTGTGTCCAGTGTGTATGTGTCCAGTGTGTGTTTGTGTGTGTCCAGTGTGTGTGTGTGTGTGTCCAGTTTGTCTGTGTGTCCAGTGTGTGTGTGTGTGTCCAGTGTGTGTGTGTCCAGTGTGTGTGTCCAGTGTGTGTGTGTACTGTGTGTGTGTCCAGTGTGTGTGTGTCCAGTGTGTGTGTGTCCAGTGTGTATCCTTCCTGTTTGGCCCTGTCCGGGGGTGTCCTCGGATGGGGCCACAGTGTCTCCTGACCCCTCCTGTCTCAGCCTCCAGTATTTATGCTGCAGTAGTTTATGTGTCGGGGGGCTAGGGTCAGTTTGTTTATCTGGAGTACTTCTCCTGTCCTATTCAGGTGTCCTGTGTGAATCTAAGTGTGCGTTCTCTAATTCTCTCCTTCTCTCTTTCTTTCTCTCTCTCGGAGGACCTGAGCCCTAGGACCATGCCCCAGGACTACCTGACATGATGACTCCTTGCTGTCCCCAGTCCTCCTGGCCATGCTGCTGCTCCAGTTTCAACTGGCCTGGGCCCTAGGACCATGTCCCAGGACTACCTGACATGAGGACTCCTTGCTGTCCCCAGTCCACCTGGCCATGCTCCTGCTCCAGTTTCAACTGTTCTGCCTTACTATTATTCAACCATGCTGGTCATTTATGAACATTTGAACATCTTGGCCACGTTCTGTTATAATCTCCACCCGGCACAGCCAGAAGAGGACTGGCCACCCCACATATGCTCTCTCTAATTCTCTCTTTCTTTCTCTCTCTCTCTCGGAGGACCTGAGCCCCAGGACCGTGCCCCAGGACTACCTGACATGATGGCTCCTTGCTGTCCCCAGTCCACCTGACTGTGCTGCTGCTCCAGTTTCAACTGTTCTGCCTTATTATTATTTGACCATGCTGGTCATTTATGAACATTTGAACATCTTGGTCATGTTCTGTTATAATCTCTACCCGGCACAGCCAGAAGAGGACTGGCCACCCCACATAGCCCGGTTCCTCTCTAGGTTTCTTCCTAGGTTTTGGCCTTTCTAGGGAGTTTTTCCTAGCCACCGTGCTTTTACACCTGCATTGTTTGCTGTTTGGGGTTTTAGGCTGGGTTTCTGTACAGCACTTTGAGATATCAGCTGATGTACGAAGGGCTATATAAATAAATTTGATTTGATTTGATTTGTGTGTGTGTGTGTGTGTCCAGTGTGTGTGTGTCCAGTGTGTGTGTGTGTGTGTGTGTGTGTGTGTGTGTGTGTGTGTGTGTGTGTGTGTGTGTGTGTGTGTGTGTGTGTGTGTGTGTGTGTGTGTGTGTCCAGTTTGTCTGTGTGTGTCCAGTGCTTGAATATGTGTGTGTGTGTGTGTGTGTGTGTGTGTGTGTGTGTGTCCAGTGTGTGTGTGTCCTGTGTGTGTGTGTGTGTGTGTGTGTGTGTGTGTGTGTGTGTGTGTGTGTGTGTGTGTGTGTGTGTGTGTGTGTGTGTGTGTGTGTGTGTGTGTGTGTGTGTGTGTGTGTGTGTGTGTGTGTGTGTGTCCAGTTTGTGAGTGTCTGTGTGTGTGTGAGTGTTTGAGTGTGTGTGTCCAGTGTGTGTGTGTGTGTGTGTGTGTGTGTGTGTGTGTGTGTGTGTGTGTGTGTGTGTGTGTGTGTGTGTGTGTGTGTGTGTGTGTGTGTGTGTGTGTCCAGTGTGTGAGAGATTGAGAGATTTACACTGCACTGAACTCACTGAACACACACAACTTTGTCCACATACAGACAGGACACACACACACACACACACACAGTCAGCATATAACTTTGTCCAAGTGGTGGTTAGAATGTTTGTCTTAACTAGCCTGATAAGTCAAACATGTCTGATATGAACATTGACATAAACCCTCTACATACTTGAGTTTCTCCAGTCTGCAGTGTGGATCCTCCAGTCCAGCAGAGAGCAGTCTGACCCCTGAGTCTCCCGGGTGATTGTATCTCAGGTCCAGCTCTCTCAGGTGTGAGGGGTTTGACTCCAGAGCTGAGACCAGAGAAGCACAGCCTTCCTCTGTGACTCCACAGCCTGACAGCCTGCAAAGAGTCAAATCATTTTAAAATCACACTGATATTCTTTGGTGGTGAAAATAGTTTCAGTATATTTTTTCAACATATTCAGATATATCAGTGTCCTGAAACCTTCCATATCTATTCATAAATGAATGTATCATTATTATAAATGACAAATTATCAAAGTATTGCTTGAAGAGAGAAAAATGTATAGTACAAATATTATAGTAGACTGACCAGAGCAGTTTAAAAAGCAGTATCAGTCAGAAGACAGTGAGGTAAGTCGCTCTGGATAAGAGCGTCTGCTAAATGACTTAAATGTAAATGTAAATGTAGGTATCAGATTTAGATTGTATCGAGTATACAGTCCACACCATATCTATTTAGACAGTGAGGTATCAGATTTAGATTGTATTGAGTATACAGTCCACACCATATCTATTTAGACAGTGAGGAATCAGATATAGATTGTATTGAGTATACAGTCCACACCATATCTATTTAGACAGTGAGGAATCAGATATAGATTGTATTGAGTATACAGTCCACACCATATCTATTTAGACAGTGAGGTATCAGATTTAGATTGTATTGAGTATACAGTCCACACCATATCTATTTAGACAGTGAGGTATCAGATTTAGATTGTATTGAGTATACAGTCCACACCATATCTATTTAGACAGTGAGGTATCAGATTTAGATTGTATTGAGTATACAGTCCACACCATATATATTTAGACAGTGAGGAATCAGATTTAGATTGTATTGAGTATACAGTCCACACCATATCTATTTAGACAGTGAGGTATCAGATTTAGATTGTATTGAGTATACAGTCCACACCATATCTATTTAGACAGTGAAGCTAACTGTGGCTCTATTCTCCAACATTTTGGATTTGAGATCAAATGTTTCATATGAGGTGACAGTATATAATGTCACCTTTTATTTGAGGGTATTTTCATACATATCTGTTTCACCATTTAAAAATAAAAGCACTTTATGTATCTAGTCCCCCTATTTGAATAAGTAAGTTATAATTATTCTGACCAATTCACTTATAGTGTATTAAATTAGTCAAAAGTTTAGTATTTGGTCCCAACCTTGTTTATAGCATTTTTAGTATGTTTTGGGTTATGTTTTAGTAACTGAATGGTGGATGATGACAGGACTCATTTTACTTCTAAGTGAGTAGAGGTTTCTAAAGACTACTAAATTAATCCTGATTATGTCTTGATAAGGAAAAATCATGAATGAATCAAGAATAATAATGAGTGAGAAAATTACAGAGGCTACAACAAAACATGCTAACCTCTCACCATTACCAATAACAGAGACTACAACAAAACATACTAACCTCTCACCATTACCAATAACAGAGGCTACAACAAAACACGCTAACCTCTCACCATTACCAATAACAGAGGCTACAACAAAACATGCTAACCTCTCACCATTACCAATAACAGAGACTACAACAAAACATGCTAACCTCTCACCATTGCCAACGACAGAGGCTACAACAGTACATAATAACCTCTAACCATTACCAATAACAGAGGCTACAACAAAACATGGTAATCTCTCACCATTACCAATAACAGAGGCTACAACAAAACATACTAACCTCTCACCATTACCAATAACAGAGACTACAACAAAACATGCTGACCTCTCACCATTACCAATAACAGACTACAACAAAACATGCTGACCTCTCACCATTACCAATTACAGAGACTACAACAAAACATGCTAACCTCTCACCATTACCAATAACAGAGGCTACAACAAAACATGCTAACCTCTCACCATTACCAATAACAGAGACTACAACAAAACATGCTAACCTCTCACCATTACCAATAACAGAGACTACAACAAAACATGCTGACCTCTCACCATTACCAATAACAGACTACAACAAAACATGCTGAACTCTCACCATTACCAATTACAGAGACTACAACAAAACATGCTAACCTCTCACCATTACCAATAACAGAGGCTACAACAAAACATGCTAACCTCTCACCATTACCAATAACAGAGACTACAACAAAACATGCTAACCTCTCACCATTACCAATAACAGTCTACAACAAAACATGGTAATCTCTCACCATTACCAATAACAGAGTCTACAACAACACATGCTAACCTCTCACCATTACCAATAACAGTCTACAACAAAACATGGTAATCTCTCACCATTACCAATAACAGAGACTACAACAAAACATGCTAACCTCTCACCATTACCAACGACAGAGGCTACAACAGAACATGCTGACCTCTCACCATTACCAAAAACAGAGGCTACAACGAAACATGCTAACCTCTCACCATTACCAGTAACAGAGACTACAACAAAACATGCTAACCTCTCACCATTACCAATAACAGAGGCTACAACAGAACATGCTGACCTCTCACCATTACCAAAAACAGAGGCTACAACAGAACATGCTAACCTCTCACCATTACCAATAACAGAGGCTACAACAAAACATGCTAACCTCTCACCATTACCAATAACAGAGGCTACAACAAAACACGCTAACCTCTCACCATTACCAATAACAGAGGCTACAACGAAACATGCTAACCTCTCACCATTACCAGTAACAGAGACTACAACAAAACATGCTAACCTCTCACCATTACCAACGACAGAGGCTACAACAGTACATACTAACCTCTAACCATTACCAATAACAGAGGCTACAACAAAACATGCTAACCTCTCCCAATTACCAATAACAGAGACTACAACAAAACATGCTAACCTCTCACCATTACCAATAACAGAGGATACAACAAAACATGCTAACCTCTCACCATTACCAATAACAGAGGCTACAACAAAACATGCTAACCTCTCACCATTACCAATAACAGAGCCTACAACAGAACATACTAACCTCTCACCTTTAACCTCAAATAAAAGGTGACATTCTGTACTGTCTCCTAATATGAAACATTATATCTCAAATCCAAAATGCTGGAGCAGAGCACCACATTTAAAACTATAAACCTCACTGTCCAAACACATATGGTGTGGACTATGTGTGTCTGGTAAACACATGTGTATCTGGTGAACAGTTATCACTTGTTGACCAACTACAGGAATACTGACCTCAGAGTCTCCAGTTTACAGTGGGGATTCCCCAGTCCAGCAGAGAGCAGCTTCACTCCTGAATCCTTCAGGTCATTGTTACGCAGGTCCAGCTCTCTCAGGTGTGAGGGGTTTGACTCCAGAGCTGAGACCAGAGAAGCACAGCCTTCCTCTGTGACTCCACAGCCTGACAGCCTGACAAAGAGATCATCATGACTTCACAAACACACTGTTAATTTAACACCAGTAGTGTAGAAGGACAATGGCAGATGCATTTGGTTTATTCTCTCAAACAACATATAGATTAATCTTCCGTCTCCTATAATTGTATGGTCATATTGTTATACTAATGTGAAAATCAATGAATTTATTCAATATGTTTTACAATATAATATTATACACATATTATAATACATATTTGTCTCTAAACTGAATCTTTCTTCCTGATGATTAGTTCTTATATGTCATTTTATTTACTCACAGAACAGCTCTGGAGGCTTTGACCACTGGCAGCAGCCTCAGAAGACCTTCCTCTGATCTGGAGTATTTCTTCAGGTCAAACACATCCAGCTCCTTTTCTGAAGTCAGCAACACAAAGACCAGAGCTGACCACTGTGCAGGTGACAGGTTGGGTTTTGAGAGACTTCCTGAGCTCAGGTATCTTTGGATCTCCTCCACTAGAGAATGGTCATTCAGTTCATTCAGACAGTGGAACAGATTGATGCTCCTCTCTGGAGAGAGATCCTCCGCGATCTTCTCCTTGATGTACTTGACTGTTTCTTCATGGCTCTGTGAGCTGCTTCTTGTCTTTGTCAGTAGACCTCGTAAGTGTTTCTGATTGGACTCCAGTGAGAGGCCCAGAAGGAAGCGGAGGAAAAGGTCCAGGTTTCCTGTCTCACTTTGTAAGGCTTTATCCACAGCACTCTTGTAGAAAGCAACTTCAGGCTCGTCTTTTGTTTGCAGTTTGTCCATTAGATTCTCATTGTTGTTGATGAATGAGAGGATCACATATACAGCAGCCAGAAACTCCTGAATGCTCAGATGAACAAAGCAGTACACCTTGTCCTGGTACAGCCCACATTCCTCTTTAAAGAGCTGTGTGCACAATCCTGAGTACACGGAGGCTTCATTAACATCAATGCCAGCCTCTTTCAGGTCTTCTTCATAGAAAATCAGATTGCCTTTCACAAGCTGTTGAAAAGCCAGTTTTCCCAGTGACAGAATGCTCTCTTTATTCCAGTGTAGACCTGTCTCTTCTTTCCCATGATACTTTTCATTCTTCTGTTTGGTATGAAACTCCACAAGGTGTGTGTACATCTCAGTCAGAGTCTTGGGCATCTCTTCTCTCTTATGTTCCAGAGACAAACAGCATCTACACAAACAGCCACCTGAACTACTGTCCTACAGAGACAAACAGCATCTACACAAACAGCCACCTGAACTACTGTCCTACAGAGACAAACAGCCACCTGAACTACTGTCCTACAAAGACAAACAGTCACTTGAACTACTGTCCTACAGAGACAAACAGCCACCTGAACTACTGTCCTACAAAGACAAACAGCATCTACACAAACAGCCACCTGAACTACTGTCCTACAAAGACAAACAGCCACCTGAACTACTGTCCTACAGAGACAAACAGCCACCTGATCTACTGTCCTACAAAGACAAACAGCATCTACACAAACAGCCACCTGAACTACTGTCCTACAAAGACAAACAGCATCTACACAAACAGCCACCTGAACTACTGTCCTACAAAGACAAACAGCATCTACACAAACAGCCACCTGAACTACTGTCCTACAAAGACAAACAGTCACCTGAACTACTTTTTCAAATCAAATCATATCAAATTGTATTTGTCACATACACATGGTTAGCAGATGTTAGTGCGAGTGTAGTGAAATGGTTGTGCTTCTAGTTCCAACAATGCAGTAATAACCAACAAGTAATCTAGCTAACAATTCCAAAACTACTACCTTATAGACACAAGTGTAAGGGGATAAGGAATCTGTACATAAGGATATATGAATGAGTGATGGTACAGAGCGGCATAGGCAAGATACAGTAGATGGTATTGAGTGCAGTATATACATATGAGATGAGTATGTAAACAAAGTGGCATAGTTAAAGTGGCTAGTGATACATGTATTACATAAGGATGCAGTAGATGATATAGAGTACAGTATATATACGTATGCATATGAGATTAATAATGTAGGGTATGTAAACATTATATTAGGTAGCATTGTTTAAAGTGGCTAGTGTTTTACATAATTTCCCATCAATTCCCATTATTAAAGTGGCTGGAGTTGAGTCAGTGTGTTGGCAGCAGCCACTCAATGTTAGTGGTGGCTGTTTAACAGTCTGATGGCCTTGAGATAGAAGCTGTTTTTCAGTCTCTCGGTCCCAGCTTTGATGCACCTGTACTGACCTCGCCTTCTGGATGATAGCGGGGTGAACAGGCAGTGGCTCGGGTGGTTGATGGCCTTGATGATCTTTATGGCCTTCCTGTGACATCGGGTGGTGTAGGTGTCCTGGAGGGCAGGTAGTTTGTGTACGCCGAGGAACTTAAAACTTACTACCCTCTCCACTACTGTTCCATCGATGTGGATAGGGGGGTGTTCCCTCTGCTGTTTCCTGAAGTCCACAATCATCTCCTTAGTTTTGTTGACGTTGAGTGTGAGGTTATTTTCCTGACACCACACTCCGAGAGCCCTCACCTCCTCCCTGTAGGCCGTCTCGTCGTTGTTGGTAATCAAGCCTACCACTGTTGTGTCGTCCGCAAACTTGATGATTGAGTTGGAGGCGTGCGTGGCCACGCAGTCGTGGGTGAACTACTGTCCTACAAAGACAAACAGCCACCTGAACTACTGTCCTACAAAGACAAACAGCATCTACACAAACAGCCACCCGAACAACTGTCCTACAAAGACAAACAGCATCTACACAATCAGCCACCTGAACTACTGTCCTACAAAGACAAACAGCATCTACACAAACAGCCACCTGAACTACTGTCCTACAAAGACAAACCGCATCTACACAAACAGCCACCTGAACTACTGTCCTACAAAGACAAACAGCATCTACACAAATAGCCACCTGAACTACTGTCCTACAAAGACAAACAGCATCTACACAAACAACCACATGAACTACTGTCCTACAGAGACAAACAGCCACCTGAACTACTGTCCTACAAAGACAAACAGCATCTACATAAACAGTGAATCTGAGAAAAATGGCTTTAAAGTTTGTTTCCTAGTCCAGGCATATCCACCATGACCACTGATCTGACCTATGACCCCTAAGTACTGATACTGCACTCTGCCTTGGTCTGACCTATGACCCCTAAGTACTGATACTACACTCTGCCTTGGTCTGACCTATGACCCCTAAGTACTGACACTACATTTACATTTACATTTAAGTAATTTAGCAGACGCTCTTATCCAGAGCGACTATACTACACTCTGCCTTGGTATGACCTATGACCCCTAAGTACTGATACTACACTCTGCCTTGGTCTGACCTTAAACAGCTGTCTGGGTAATGAAACAGCAAAGTGCAGCATCTATAAATCTAAATGTGTTGATCCAGATTTATTGTTGTTTTTCTGTTTGATAGAAACAGTTTGAGTTCTAACTACATTCCAACTGTATTTAATGGTGTTATGTAGTTGTGTTGTCATGTTGTCATGTTGTATTGTAGTAACCCTCAACTGTATTTAATGGTGTTATGTAGTTGTGTTGTCATGTTATATTGTAGTAACCCTCAACTGTATTTAATGGTGTTATGTAGTTGTGTTGTCACGTTGTATTGTAATAACCCTCAACTGTATTTAATGGTGTTATGTAGTTGTGTTGTCATGTTGTCATGTTGTCATGTTGTATTGTAGTAACCCTCAACTGTATTTAATAGTGTTATGTAGTTGTGTTGTCATGTTGTATTGTAGTAACCCTCAACTGTATTTAATGGTGTTGGGTTAGAGACAGACAAGACACGGAGACAGCAACAGAATAGGAAATGATGGACAGGACACAGAGACAGCAACAGAATGTGATATGACGGAGAGAGACATCAGACAAGACACAGAGGCATCAACAAAAGAATAGGATACGATGGAGAGAGACACCAGACAAGACACAGAGACAGCAACAGAGGAATATGATTTGATGGAGAGAGACACCAGACAAGACATAGAGACAGCAACAGAGGAATAGGATTTGATGGAGAGAGACAACAGACAAGACACAGAGACAGCAACAGAATAGGATATGACAGAGAGAGACACCAGACAAGACACTGAGACAGCAACAGACGACACAGAGAAAGTGATGGCGAGAGAGAAGAATAGAGTTCCAGACAGTTGTAGAATGTATGCCAAGACGCATTGTAAGAGCTGTAAAGAGAGAGGGAGGGAGAGAGAACAGGCAGAACCTGATATGTAAATGAGCAGAGCAAATGAAAGTAACTTTTGACGACCTGATGATCATTCAGACTGTGTTTCTATTGAGAGATAAAAGGTAAGACGACGATTGTTGTGTCATATAGTTGATGATATTGTTATGTATATTCATATAGTTGATGATATTGTTGTATAGTTGATGATATTGTTATGTGTGTTCATATAGTTGATGATATTGTTGTATAGTTGATGATATTGTTATGTGTGTTCATATAGTTGATGATATTGTTATGTGTATTAATATAGTTGATGATATTGTTATGTGTTTTCATATAGTTGATGATATTGTTATATAGTTGATGATATTGTTATGTGTGTTCATATAGTTGATGATATTGTTATGTGTATTAATATAGTTGATGATATTGTTATGTGTTTTCATATAGTTGATGATATTGTTATGTGTTTTCATATAGTTGATGATATTGTTATGTGTTTTCATATAGTTGATGATATTGTTATGTGTTTTCATATAGTTGATGATATTGTTGTGTGTATTCATATAGTTGATGATATTGTTATGTGTTTTCATATAGTTGATGATATTGTTGTGTGTATTCATATAGTTGATGATATTGTTATGTGTATTAATATAGTTGATGATATTGTTATGTGTTTTCATATAGTTGATGATATTGTTATGTGTTTTCATATAGTTGATGATATTGTTATGTGTTTTCATATAGGTGATGATATTGTTATGTATATTCATATAGTTGATGATATTGTTATGTGTGTTCATATAGTTGATGATATTGTTATATAGTTGATGATATTGTTATGTGTTTTCATATAGTAGATGATATTGTTATGTGTGTTCATATAGTAGATGATATTGTTATGTGTTTTCATATAGTAGATGATATTGTTATGTGTTTTCATATAGTTGATGATATTGTTATGTGTTTTCATATAGTAGATGATATTGTTATGTGTGTTCATATAGTTGATGATATTGTTGTGTGTATTAATATAGTTGATGATATTGTTATGTGTATTCATATAGTTGATGATATTTCTGGTGGACAGTGTTATAATAGTCCTACTCCCCTTAAAATGTTTTTGATATTAATTAGATGCATGGGGTGAATTTGTTCTGTGCCCATCTGTGTGCCCCAGGGTGATCACTCCAACACTATCTAGAATCTAAAACGGTTCTTTGGCTGTCCCCATAGGAGAACCCTTTGTAGAACCCTTTTGGGTTCCATGAAGAACCATTTTCACAGAGGTTTCTACATGGAAGCCAGAAGGGTTCTACCTGGAACCCAAAAGCGTCTCCTATGGGGACAGACGGAGGACCTGTTTGGAACCCTTTCGTCTAAGAGTGTACTGTATCATAGGTCTATAGACCAGGGTGATCTCCTACTGTATCATAGGTCTATAGACCAGGGTGATCTCCTACTGTATCATAGGTCTATAGACCAGGGTGATCTCCTACTGTATCATAGGTCTATAGACCAGGGTGATCTCCTACTGTATCATAGGTCTATAGACCAGGGTGATCTCCTACTGTATCATAGGTCTATAGACTTGTCTTCTCAAAACAGGCTTATAACACAACAAGCAACAAACAAACATTTTCTCTTTCTAATCTGCTGTTAATGCTTTTCACTCAGGAAGGTTTGTTGTGTGAAAGAGACAAATAAATATTGTGGAGAGACTAACAACAACTTACACTTCCTCAAAACAGGTTGTGTGTGTTCATTAGTGCCCACCGTAACAAAACAACAGAAACCGTTTAGGTCACATTGTACAGCATTTAGAGAACTGTTTATGTTTTATGCAACATTTTAAAACTGTTGTCTGTGGAGTAAACTAATGAATACAACCCAGGTTGTAGCCTACGACTCGGCATGTTGATACCTGCCTGATGCTGAAACCTGAACGTAGCCTGAGGGGTAAACTATGATACTAGCTAGATATACTGGTTTTCTAAAGTTAGCCAACTTCAGTTAGCTTCACATTCCAGCTCAGGCCTCACCCATCAGAATATACAGAGCGCTAGTCAACAGGAATGTTCTGGTTGTGAATTCAGGCTACAAGGTGAGAATCCTGCCAGGGATTATTGTAAAGTGTGTAGAGACATTAAATGTATGGTGTTATTTTAGTATAGTGAAGTAAAACACTCCTAACAGTAGATACATTAAATGTATGGTGTAATGTTAGTATAGTGAAGTAAAACACTCCTAACAGTAGATAAATTAAATGTATGGTGTTATTTTAGTATAGTGAAGTAAAACACTCCTAACAGTAGATACATTAAATGTATGGTGTAATGTTAGTATAGTGAAGTAAAACACTCCTAACAGTAGATACATTAAATGTATGGTGTTATTTTAGTATAGTGAAGTAAAACACTCCTAACAGTAGATACATTAAATGTATGGTGTAATGTTAGTATAGTGAAGTAAAACACTCCTAACAGTAGATAAATTAAATGTATGGTGTAATGTTAGTATAGTGAAGTAAAACACTCCTAACAGTAGATAAATTAAATGTATGGTGTAATGTTAGTATAGTGAATGGAAGTAAAACACTCCTAACAGTAGATAAATTAAATGTATGGTGTAATGTTAGTATAGTGAATGACAGTAAAACACTCCTAACAGTAGATAAATTAAATGTATGGTGTAATGTTAGTATAGTGAATGACAGTAAAACACTCCTAAGTAGATAAATTAAATGTATGGTGTAATGTTAGTATAGGGAAGTAAAACACTCCTAACAGTAGATAAATTAAATGTATGGTGTAATGTTAGTATAGTGAATGACAGTAAAACACTCCTAACAGTAGATAAATTAAATGTATGGTGTAATGTTAGTATAGGGAAGTAAAACACTCCTAACAGTAGATAAATTAAATGTATGGTGTAATGTTAGTATAGGGAAGTAAAACACTCCTAACAGTAGATAAATTAAATGTATGGTGTAATGTTAGTATAGTGAATGACAGTACAACACTCCTAACAGTAGATAAATTAAATGTATGGTGTAATGTTAGTATAGTGAATGACAGTAAAACACTCCTAACAGTAGATACATTAAATGTATGGTGTAATGTTAGTATAGTGAATGACAGTAAAACACTCCTAACAGTCTACTTCTACTGAGACAGGTTGGTGTCAGTTTAATCATACAACATGGAGCTGACTGGACGTGGTCAAGTCAAATTCAATATATCAATATTCATATATTATAGTTCTACATTTAACATTTCATATGGTAATGTAATTGTATCATAGTTCCTCTATAGTGTAGTGATCCTCTACATTTCATATGATAATGTAATTGTATCATAGTTCCTCTATAGTGTAGTGACCCTCTACATTTCATGTGATAATGTAATTGTATCATAGTTCCTCTATAGTGTAGTGATCCTCACTATATGAGCCACGTCACAATTTCAACCAAGTTATCCAATTGATGCCAATGGTGCGATGCGTAAGGTTATTCACCTTTAACACATGCAACCTGGGTTCACTTCCCTGCCCCGCTGTTTGCTACATTGGTGTCTGAGACATGCTTTTGTGTGAGCCAGGTAACAATTCCCACCATGTGGGTTAACCCTATTGGTGCAATACGTAGGGTGTTGACCTCCCTGCCCGCTGTTTTCAACTATATTAACAGCACAGGCTGCTTGTAGGGTGTTGACCTCCCTGCCCGCTGTTTTCAACTATATTAACATCACAGGCTGCCTGTAGGGTGTTGACCTCCCTGCCTGCTGTTTTCAACTATATTAACAGCACAGGCTGCCTGTAGGGTGTTTACCTCCCTGCCTGCTGTTTTCAACTATATTAACATCACAGGCTGCCTGCAGGGTGTTGATCTCCCTGTCCACTGTTTTCAACTATATTAACATCACAGGCTGCCTGTAGGGTGTTGACCTCCCTGCCTGCTGTTTTCAACTATATTAACATCACAGGCTGCCTGTAGGGTGTTGACCTCCCTGCCTGCTGTTTTCAACTATATTAACAGCACAGGCTGCCTGTAGGGTGTTGACCTCCCTGCCTGCTGTTTTCAACTATATTAACAGCACAGGCTGCCTGTAGGGTGTTGACCTCCTGCCCGCTGTTTTCAACTATATTAACAGCACAGGCTGCCTGTAGGGTGTTGACCTCCTGCCTGCTGTTTTCAACTATATTAACAGCACAGGCTGCCTGACATCCGTTGAACAAAGAGACACAATAATACGAGTGAAAGGATTTTAGGATAATATCAGTAAGTGTTGATTTAGAGTTGTCTTCTGGGTTCAGCCTTCTAGTTGCCTTCATCAACAGGTTGAAATGTAATAAATGACATCACAATGACATGTCCTCAGAGTTGGAAAGATCCTACATCTGTACCCATTATTTAACATGGTGACATGGTGCTGCTAGTGAAAGAAAACATTAAGAGACAGAATACAGGCGGTAGAGTTTGCACAAAGTTTACGAACAACAGTATATTGAACTAGGTAGAGTGAGCATAGAGCTAAAGGCTATAACCACGGGGAAGAAACTGTTCAGATTGGGGTCTATAACATCCAATCACTTAGGTTTACAGCAGCTGACAGTTGCAACTTCATTGCTAATAACTCAAACTTCCTTTTTCAGATAAAGACATAATCTCTGTACAGATGTAGGATCTGAATTTGATCACCCTGTTGCAGGAAAACTAAGGCTTCTGAAGTTTGTCATTTCCACTTTACACTTTAAAATGTTAATTATAATCCACATAATTTTTCTGCTTCAGTAAACTGTCTCAAATTAAGATCCTACATCTGTAGCAAAAGACCTGTCTTTCATGTGTTCTCCTTTGACCATTTGACATCTTTTATTTACTGTTGTTTAGGCTGGTTGAATGAGTTGCCTATGAAAGCTATTTCATCTGTAAGAAAACAGGCGTCTGCACCAGTGACTGTAAGTTATGTGATTTCCTCATGTGAAATTAAAAGAATGTTTGTAGCCTACGCAGTTATAAAATGGCTGTTGAAACTGTGGCACATATTTCTCAGTACATTAGAAGTCAGATAAATGTGTTGAGACGTAGGAAAGATGGGCAAACTCTCGTTGGTCTTGGCTTTCTACACACTATTATAAGGTTAGTCGATGTCAGACATTCAATAGTCAGAGGAGGTTTGAGTTATGATCACTTATCATGCTGACAAACCTGATGGTCTCTGTGAACTGATCTGAACAGGTTTAGACTGGTCATCTATGATATGTAGGTTATATACAGTACATTCTCTGTCCTGCTACTGGTAGGACTGTAACATTATGTGAACTGATCTGAACAGGTTTAGACTGGTCATCTATGATATGTAGGTTATAGCTGAGGTAGACCTTGATCTGCATATCACTAACAAACTGCTATTATACATTATAACCTAGACTACTTTACATAATATAACATCTACATATCACTAACAACCCACTACTATACATTATAACCTAGTCTACTTTACATAATATAACATATCACTAACAACCCACTACTATACATTATAACCTAGTCTACTTTACATAATATAACATCTACATATCACTAACAACCCACTACTGTACATTATAACCTAGTCTACTTTACATAATATAACATATCACTAACAACCCACTACTATACATTATAACCTAGCCTACTTTACATAATATAACATATCACTAACAACCCACTACTGTACATTATAACCTAGTCTACTTTACATAATATAACATATCACTAACAACCCACTACTATACATTATAACCTAGTCTACTTTACATAATATAACATCTACATATCACTAACAACCCACTATGATACATTATAACCTAGCCTACTTTACATAATATAACATATCACTAACAAACCGCTACTATACATTATAACCTAGTCTACTTTACATAATATAACACCTACATATCACTAACAACCCCATACTATACATTATAACCTAGTCTACTTTACATAATATAACATCTACATATCACTAACAAACGACTACTATACATTATAACCTAGTCTACTTTACTTAATATTGTTGCTGTACTGTCTATAACTACCTTAACAAACAGTGACTTATTATTATTATTATTATTATTATTATTATTATTATTGTTGTTGTTGTTCTGTCTATAACTA
>NW_025749028.1:0-28407 GCF_021184085.1 Oncorhynchus gorbuscha
GGGAGGGAAGAAGGGAGGAGAAAAGGAAGGGAAGGGGAGGGAAGAAGGGGGAGAAAAGGAGGAAGGGAAGGGGAGGGAAGAAGGGAGGAGAAAAGGAAGGGAAGGGGAGGGAAGAAGGGAGGAGAAAAAGGAGGGAAGGGGAGGGAGGAAGGGAGGGAGGAGAAAAAGGAGGAAGGGAAGGGGAGGGAGGAAGTGAGGGAGGAGAAAAAGGAGGAAGGGAAGGGGAGGGAAGAAGGGAGGAGAAAAAGGAGGAAGGGAAGGGGAGGGAGGAAGGGAGGAGAAAAAGGAGGAAGGGGAGGGAAGAAGGGAGGAGAAAAAGGAGGAAGGGAAGGGGAGGGAGGAAGGGAAGAGAAAAAGGAGGAAGGGAAGGGAGGGGAGGGAAGAAGGGAGCAGAAAAGGAAGGAGGAAGGGGAGGGAAGAAGGGAGAAGTGGAAGGAGGGAAAGATTAAAAGGAGGAATGGAAGGAGAGAGAATGAGGGAGGAGTGGAGACAGGGAAAGATAAAAGGAAGAATGGAAGGAGAGGGAACGAGGGAGGGATAAAAGACAGGAAATGGAAAGATGTATTGAGGGAAGTCAGGGAAGGACAGGAAGAAGGAAGGATCGTGTTTAAAAGGAGGGGTGAGACTTTGTCCCTCTACTCTTCCGTCAGGGTTCCGCTGATGTCCTCTGGAGGCGGGGTGGACAAGAACAGAGGCTCGTCCTCTTCTGGAACGTTGTTTGTGTTCTCAGAATTCCCACCATTCCCTTCATTATCCCCAGCTCTGCTCCTCCGGCTCCCGGTCCGACTGAGGCTGACATTCCCAATGCTCCCCACGCGACGAGGACTGCTGCTGAAAGATGACTCCCTCCTCCTCGCCTGGGAAGGACGGGAATGTCGGGAAATAATGGAATTAGAGGCAGAGGGAAGAGGCAGAATAGAAGGCCGTATTGGAGGAAGAGAAGAAAAAGTTAGAATTTGGAGAGGGAAGAAGAAGAGATGCCAGAACCAGACAGAGAGGAAATGAGTTAAGTTAGAGGTATAGTTGGTTTCCAGAGCCATGTAAGAAACATATGTGTCTGGATGGTTAGACCTTAAACACTGTTGGAAGAAGAACTGGAAGAAAAGGCTGCTATAGAAGAGGAGGGGTTAGAGGTGAAGACAGAGGATGAATGAGAGACCAAGGGTTAGCAAAAGGCTGAGGAGTTTAAGTTGAGGAAGAGATTGAGGAAGAGTTTGAGGAAGAATTTAAGGTAGATTTTGAGGAAGAGTTTAAGGAAGAATTTGAGGAAGAGTTTGAGGAAGGATTTAAGGAAGAATTTGAGGAAGAGTTTGAGGAAGAGTTTAAGGGAAGAATTTGAGGAAGAGTTTGAGGAAGAGTTTGAGGAAGAGTTTGAGGAAGAATTTGAGGAAGAGTTTGAGGAAGATTTTGAGGAAGAGTTTGAGGTAATGGTGTGAGTTTAAGTTGAGGCTAAAGATTAAGAGGCAGAAGAAGCGTTTGAGGAAGTTAGTTCTAAAGGACAGGTTTTGAGGGAGAAGAGGATTTGAGAAAGTGTCATCAAGAAAAACTCTGTTTTGGCTGGTCTTCAGTCTGTAGTGTTGTATTGTCTACTATATCAGGCCAGGTGTAGTGTTGTATTGTCAAGTAATGATGTGAGTATTATTGTCTACTATATGCTAGGTGTAGTGTTGTATTGACTCAGCCGAGTGTTGCATTGTCTACTATATACAGGCTAGGTGTAGTGTTGCAAGTTAATATATACAGGCCAGGTGTAGTGTGTCATTGTCTAGACAGAAGAGGTGTAGTGTTGTATTGTCAACATATAAGGCCAGGTGTAGTCTTGTATTGGCTGGTCTATACAGCCAGGTGTAGTGTTGTATTGTCTACTATATACAGGCCAGGTGTAGTGTTGTATTGTCTACTATATACAGGTCAGGTGTAGTGTTGTATTGTCTACTATATACAGGCCAGGTGTAGTGTTGTATTGTCTACTATATACAGGCCAGGTGTAGTGTTATATTGTCTACTATATACAGGCCAGGTGTAGTGTTATATTGTCTACTATATACAGGTCAGGTGTAGTGTGTTGTATTTAATTGACAACGTTCTTATCCCTTGCTAGCTAGCTAACTACTGCTAACTTACACGTTGAACCCACCGCTTGTGTCGTGTACCCACGAGCGTTGCAAAATAAATGTACACATACATGTTATTCAATCATTTAATCCAAACTGCTTGCGACGTCAACTAGCGTCTGCGTAGTGCCAACTAGCGTCTACGTAGTGTCAACTAGCGTCAACTAGAGTCTGCGTGAAGCGTCAACTAGCGTCTGCGTAGCGCCAACTAGCATCTGCGTAGTGTCAACCAGATCAACTAGCATCAACTAGCGTCTCGTAGTGTCGACTAGCGTCTGCGTAGCGCCAACTAGCGTCTGCGTAGTGTCAACTAGCATCAACTAGCGTCTGCGTAAGCGCCAACTAGCGTCTGTGTAGTGTCAACTAGCATCAACTAGCGTCTGCGTAGCACCAACTAGCGTCTGTGTAGTGTCGACTAGTGTGCGTAGCGTCAACTAGCGTCAACTAGCATCAACTAGCGTCTGCGTAGCGTCAACTAGCATCAACTAGCATCTGCGTAGCACCAACTAGCGCCTGCGTAGCACCAACTAGCGTCTGTGTAGCGTCCAACTAGCGTCTGCTTGGTGTCAACTAGCGTCTGCGTAGCACCAACTAGCGTCTGCGAGCGTCAACTAGCGTCTGCTTTGGTGTCAACTAGGCGTCTGCGTAGCGTCAGCTAGCGTCTGCTTGGTGTCAACTGGCGTCGCGTAGTGCCAACTAGCGTCTGCGTCTAGCGTCTGCGTGGCATCACCTGGCGTCTGCGTGGCGTCAGCGCTAGAGTCTGCGTGAGCGTCAGCTAGAGTCTGCGTAGCGTCAACTAGCGTCTGCGTAGTATCAACTAGAGTCTGCGTAGCGTCAACTAGCGTCTGCTTGGTGTCAACTAGCGTCTGCGTAGTGTCAACTAGCGTCTGCCAACTAGCGTCTGTGTAGCGTCAACAAGCGTCTGCTTAGTGTCAACTAGCGTCTGCGTAGCGCCAACTAGCGTCTGCGTAGCGTCAACTAGCGTCTGCTTGGTGTCAACTAGAGTCTCGTAGCGTCAACTAGCGTCTGCGTAGCGTCAACTAGAGTCTGCGTAGCGCCAACTAGAGTCTGCGTAGCGTCAACTAGCGTCTGCGTAGCATCACTAGCGTCTGCGTAGCACCAACTAGCGTCTGTGTAGCGTCAACTAAGCGTCTGCTTGGTGTCAACTAGCGTCTGCGTAGTGCCAACTAGCGTCTGCGTAGCATCAACTAGCGTCTGCGTAGCGTCAACTAGCGTCTGCGTAGCGTCAGCTAGCGTCTGCGTAGCGCCAACTAGCGTCTGCGTGTCAACTAGCGTCTGTGTAGCGTCAACTAGCGTCTGCTTGGTGTCAACTAGCGTCTGCGTAGTGTCAACTAGCGTCTGTGTAGCGTCAACTAGCGTCTGCTTGGTGTCCAACTAGCGTCTGCGTAGCGCCAACTAGCGTCTGCGTAGCGTCAATAGCGTCTGCTTGGTGTCAACTAGAGTCTGCGTAGCGTCAACTAGCATCTGCGTAGAAGGATCAGCTAACGTCTGCATAGCCAGGCACTAATAGAACTTGGTTCTATTTTTGACGCTTAAAGCGCTGTAAAAGTCCCGCCTCCCATCTCCTCATTGGTTTTTAGCAGCATATACCCACGGTGATTGAAAGATGAACCTGAGGTCCACACTCCAGTCCAGTTGGTGGTGGTAATGCACCTTAAAGTTGGTTGCCAACCACCATATAAAGTCCAGAAGAAGAAAAGACGGAAGGAGGAGATTCTGGCTAGAAACGAACTCGGTTTACCCTTTTATCTGTGGCTTAATAGTCAGAGTAGAGGACCTTGTACATTTCAGGTAAAATAACAACCCAATGTTTATATCCCAGGACAAATTAGCTCGCAACAACAAGCTAGCTAAATTGCCAACAGAATGTTTCATGCGTTTCGACCTGTCTCCAAATGAATGTAGTTGGTTCAGAGTGTGTTTTGATATTTCAACCTCGTGTCCTGGCCACGTCAGGTGTGGATAGACAAAACAAAAAACATGCACACGATAGCGCACGTGCGCGCCCGGTCTCGTCAGCATGTTACAGTCACGTCCAACTGTGCAGCCAGATTAACAGCAACAGATTAACAGCAACAGTAGCTGCATTTGTTTTAAGATGTTTACATTTATTGTATACATCCATAACAACGAGCTAATGAGACAGGAATTCACCTGGCATAGAACATGTGCTCTCTCTCATCAGGACACTGTTGTTCAGAGGAGCTAGCTAACAACACCGCTAACACAATCACTTCAAATTGAACGAGCTGCATTTCTACTATGGCTGTAACCCTGTAAAACAACTTCACAGCACCTACCTGGTGTAAAAACATCATCTCGAGGTGGACTTCAGTGTGATGTCTGCATAGTGTTGTATTTAGCCAGGCGGAATAACCTGTGTGTACCTGAGTTTGCTCTTTAGGGCCGACACCTCCCTGCTGATGGCGTCGTTGGCCTCGGAGGCTTCGTCCAGTTCTCTCTGTAACTTCCTGCGTCCCGCGGCAACCCGTTGAGACTCCTCCTCCGCCTCCTCCAGCTGACGCTTCAGCTGCTTCACACGCACGTTAGCCTTCTCCGCCTAGTCACACACACACACACACACACACACACACACACACACACACACACACACACACACACACACACACACACACACACACACACACACACACACACACACACACACACACACACACACACACACACACACACACACACACACACACACACACACACACACACACACACACACGAGGGAAGGAAGCCAAAAAGCAAACTCAAAAATATGTTTTAAAATTGAAGGATATGTGTTGGAATGTGTGTGTGTATATACAGTGCCTTGCGAAAGTATTCGGCCCCCTTGAACTTTGCGACCTTTTGCCACATTTCAGGCTTCAAACATAAAGATATAAAACTGTATTTTTTGTGAAGAATCAACAACAAGTGGGATACAATCATGAAGTGGAACGACATTTATTGGATATTTCAAACTTTTTTAACAAATCAAAAACTGAAAAATTGGGCGTGCAAAATTATTCAGCCCCTTTACTTTCAGTGCAGCAAACTCTCTCCAGAAGTTCAGTGAGGATCTCTGAATGATCCAATGTTGACCTAAATGACTAATGATGATAAATACAATCCACCTGTGTGTAATCAAGTCTCCGTATAAATGCACCTGCACTGTGAAAGTCTCAGAGGTCCGTTAAAAGTGCAGAGAGCATCATGAAGAACAAGGAACACACCAGGCAGGTCCGAGATACTGTTGTGAAGAAGTTTAAAGCCGGATTTGGATACAAAAAGATTTCCCCAAGCTTTAAACATCCCAAGGAGCACTGTGCAAGCGATAATATTGAAATGGAAGGAGTATCAGACCACTGCAAATCTATCAAGACCTGGCCGTCCCTCTAAACTTTCAGCTCATACAAGGAGAAGACTGATCAGAAATGCAGCCAAGAGGCCCATGATCACTCTGGATGAACTGCAGAGATCTACAGCTGAGGTGGGAGACTCTGTCCATAGGACAACAATCAGTCGTATATTGCACAAATCTGGCCTTTATGGAAGAGTGGCAAGAAGAAAGCCATTTCTTAAATATATCCATAAAAGTGTTGTTTAAAGTTTGCCACAAGCCACCTGGGAGACACACCAAACATGTGGAAGAAGGTGCTCTGGTCAGATAAAACCAAAATTGAACTTTTTGGCAACAATGCAAAATGTTATGTTTGGCATAAAAGCAACACAGCTCATCACCTGAACACACCATCCCCACTGTCAAACATGGTGGTGGCAGTATCATGGTTTGAGCCTGCTTTTTCTTCAGCAGGGACAGGGAAGATGGTTAAAATTGATGGGAAGATGGATGGAGCCAATAAAGGACCATTCTGGAAGAAAACCTGATGGAGTCTGCAAAAGACCTGAGACTGGGACTGAGATTTGTCTTCCAACAAGACAATGATCCAAAACATAAAGCAAAATCTACAATGGAATGGTTCAAAAATAAACATATCCAGGTGTTAGAATGGCCAAGTCAAAGTCCAGACCTGAATCCAATCGAGAATCTGTGGAAAGAACTGAAAACTGCTGTTCACAAATGCTCTCCATCCAACCTCACTGAGCTCGAGCTGTTTTGCAAGGAGGAATGGGAAAAATGTCAGTCTCTCGATGTGCAAAACTGATAGAGACATACCCCAAGCGACTTGCAGCTTTAATCGCAGCAAAAGGTGGCGCTACAAAGTATTAACTTAATTGGTGGGGGCTGAATAATAATTTGCACGCCCAATGTTTCAGTTTTTGATTTGTTAAAAAAGTTTGAAATATCCAATAAATGTCGTTCCACTTCATGATTGTGTCCCACTTGTTGTTGATTCTTCACAAAAAAATACAGTTTTATATCTTTCTGTTTGAAGCCTGAAATGTGGCAAAAGGTCGCAAAGTTCAAGGGGGCCGAATACTTTCGCAAGGCACTGTATATATATATATATATATATATATATATATATATATATATATATATATATATATATATATGTGTGTGTGTGTGTGTTACCTGGTCCTTGTACTGCTCTGCCTGTTTCCTGTCTTCCTCCATCTGGATGGTCAGATCCTTCAGTTTCTTCTCTTTCTGACGCGTTGCTTTAGCGCTGGTCTGTCTCTCTCTGGACACACACACACACACACACACGCACACGCACACACACACACACACACACACACACACCAAGTCAGAACTTTACAGCTGATATATATTTTATTTAACCTTTCTTTAGGCAGGGAGTCCCATTGATGTCCTCTACCAACAATCTGAATTGTCAGAAAGGTACCAATGCATCCAACTGTAATGATGACTGCACTATCCATTCCATCACTACAGTATTACTATTGGGTTTATACACTCACCGGACCGTTTATTAGGTACACCCATCTAGTACCAGGTCCAGTGTATTAGGTACACCCATCTAGTACCTGGTCCAGTTTATTAGGTACACCCATCTAGTACCAGGTCCAGTTTATTAGGTACACCCATCTAGTACCAGGTCCAGTTTATTAGGTACACCCATCTAGTACCAGGTCCAGTTTATTAGGTACACCCATCTAGTACCAGGTCCAGTTTATTACGTACACCCATCTAGTACCAGGTCCAGTTTATTAGGTACACCCATCTAGTACCAGGTCCAGTTTATTAGGTACACCCATCTAGTACCAGGTCCAGTTTATTAGGTACACCCATCTAGTACCAGGTCCAGTTTATTAGGTACACCCATCTAGTACCAGGTCCAGTTTATTACGTACACCCATCTAGTACCAGGTCCAGTTTATTATGTACACCCACCTAGTACCCGGACAGTTTATTAGGTACACCCATCTAGTACCAGGTCCAGTTTATTATGTACACCCATCTAGTACCATGTCCAGTTTATTAGGTACACCCATCTAGTACCAGGTCCAGTTTATTAGGTACACCAATCTAGTACCCGGACAGTTTATTAGGTACACTCACATAGTACCAGGTCCAGTTTATTAGGTACACCTTCAGTTTATTAGGTATACCCATCTTCCTTTGCTTCCAGAACAGCTTGAATTCTTCGGGGCATTCTACAAGGTGTCGAAAAACGTTTCACAGGGATGTTGACATCACACAAGTACATGGTTGGACCTTCCTTTGCCTCCAGAACAGCTTGAATTCTTCGGGGCATTCTACAAGTTGTCGAAAAACGTTTCTGCAGATTGGACGGCGGTACACTCATACTGGGAACAGTCAGTTACATCTCATCGCAAAGATATTCTATTGGGTTGAGGTCTGGGGACTGACCTGGGGACTGATCTGGGGACTGGTCTGGGGACTGATCTGGTGACTGACCTGGGGTCTGATCTGGGGATTCATCTGGGGACTGGTCTGGGGATTCATCTGGGGACTGGTCTGGGGACCGGTCTGGGGACTGATCTGGGGACTGGTCTGGGGACTGACCTGGGGACTGATCTGGCCACTCAAGTAAACTGAACTCGCTGTCATTTTCCAGGCGATGTTTTCCCACTTCTCCATTGTAGTGGATCACGTGTCCTCTGGAGCCGCTTCTTCCTGTTTGTAGCAGATGGGAGGGGAACCCGGTGTGGTCGTCTGCTGCAACAGCCCATCCGTGACAGAGATCGATGAGATGTGCATTCGTGAGATGCCGTTCTGCACACCACTGTTGTACAGCGCCGGTATTTGCCTGTTTGTGTCCCGTCTGTTGGATTGCACGATTGTTGCCGTTCTCCTTCGACCCCTCCACCTCGCTCGAAGTCGCTTAGGTCACTGGTTTTACCCATTCTAAAGATCAATCGAACAGTAACTGAATGCCTTGATGCCTGTCTGCCTCTTTTATATAGCAAGCCACGGCCACGCGGCCTTCTGTAGGAAGGATCCGTTTTGGTGTACCTAATAAACTGTCCAGAGTGTATATTTACCTACCTTGCCTGTTGCATTGAGATCAAGTTCTTTATGTAGTTCATCATGACCATGTGAGTAAGAACTACATTTCCCATCATCCTCTCCTGACCCCACCTGTTCTCCAGCCTGAGCTGTTCCTGTCTCCTCCTCTCCTGTCCTTACCTGTTCTCCAGCCCTCTCCTTCCTCTCCTCCCCCTCTCCTGTCCTTACCTGTTCTCCAGCTCCAGCTGCTCCTCCAGCTGGTGTAGTTTGGCCTCCAGGGCGGCGATGGAGGATTTGAACTTTGACCTCCCCTGACCCTCCATCTCCTGTAGCTTGATCTTCAGATCCTTGTTCTGCCTCTCGAGCTGCTGTCTGGCGCCCTCACTGCTCTGGGAGGAACTACGCTCAACCTGCAGCTCACTGCTCAACTGATCCACCTAGGGGGAAGGGATAGAGAGACGCACACATCATCACTTTAGAGAGGGGGTCATGGGAGGAAGAGGTTAAGACCAGGGGGAAGAGATAGGAGATGCCCTCTGGTCTGACAATAAAGGGAAGAGGTAGGGAGACAGCAAAGGGAAGAGGTAGGGAGACAGTAAAGGGAAGAGGTAGGGAGACAGTAAAGGGAAGAGGTATGGAGACAGTAAAGGCAAGAGGTATGGAGACAGTAAAGGGAGACAGTATAGGGAAGAGGTAGGGAGACAGTAAAGGGAAGAAGTATGGAGACAGTAAAGGGAGACAGTATAGGGAAGAGGTAGGGAGACAGTAAAGGGAGACAGTATAGGGAAGAGGTAGGGAGACAGTAAAGGGAAGAGGTAGGGAGACAGTAAAGGTAAGAGGTATGGAGACAGTAAAGGGAAGAGGTATGGAGACAGTAAAGGGAGACAGTATAGGGAAGAGGTAGGGAGACAGTAAAGGGAAGAGGTAGGGAGACAGTAAAGGGAAGAGGTAGGGAGACAGTAAAGGGAAGAGGTATGGAGACAGTAAAGGGAGACAGTATAGGGAAGAGGTAGGGAGACAGTAAAGGGAAGAGGTAGGGAGACAGTAAAGGGAAGAGGTCGGGAGACAGTAAAGGGAAGAGGTAGGGAGACAGTAAAGAGAAGAGGTATGGAGACAGTAAAGGGAGACAGTATAGGGAAGAGGTGGGGAGACAGTAAAGGGAGACAGTATAGGGAAGAGGTAAGGAGACAGTAAAGGGAAGAGGTAGGGAGACAGTAAAGGGAAGAGGTATGGAGACAGTAAAGGGAGACAGTATAGGGAAGAGGTAGGGAGACAGTAAAGGGAGACAGTATAGGGAAGAGGTATGGAGACAGTAAAGGGAAGAGGTAGGGAGACAGTAAAGGTAAGAGGTATGGAGACAGTAAAGGGAAGAGGTAGGGAGACAGTAAAGGAAGAGGTAGGGAGACAGTAAAGGGAGACAGTATAGGGAAGAGGTATGGAGACAGTAAAGGGAAGAGGAAGGGAGACAGTATAGGGAAGAGGTATGGAGACAGTAAAGGGAAGAGGTAGGGAGACAGTAAAGGGAAGAGGTAGGGAGACAGTAAAGGAGACAGTATAGGGAAGAGGTAGGGAGACAGTACAGGTAAGAGGTAGGGAGACAGTAAAGGTAAGAGGTAGGGAGACAGTAAAGGTAAGAGGTACGAGAGACAGTAAAGGGAAGAGGTAGGGAGACAGTAAAGGGAGACCGTGAAGGGAAGAGGTAGGGAGACAGTAAAGGGAGACAGTAAAGGGAAGAGGTATGGAGACAGTAAAGGGAAGAGGTACGGAGACAGTAAAGGGAAGAGGTAGGGAGACAGTAAAGGGAGACCGTGGAAGGAAGAGGTAAGGGAGACAGTAAAGGGAGACAGTAAAGGGAAGAGGTATGGAGACAGTAAAGGGAAGAGGTAGGGAGACAGTAAAGGGAAGAGGAAGGGGAGACAGTACAGGGAAGAGGTAGGGAGACAGTACAGGGAAGAGGTAGGGAGACAGTACAGGGAAGAGGTAGGGAGACAGTACAGGGAAGAGGTAGGGAGACAGTAAAGGTAAGAGGTAGGGAGACAGTACAGGTAAGAGGTAGGGAGACAGTAAAGGTAAGAGGTAGGGAGACAGTAAAGGTAAGAGGTACGGAGACAGTAAAGGGAAGAGGTAGGGAGACAGTAAAGGGAGACCGTGAAGGGAAGAGGTAGGGAGACAGTAAAGGGAAGAGGTATGGAGACAGTAAAGGGAAGAGGTAGGGAGACAGTAAAGGGAAGAGGAAGGGAGACAGTATAGGGAAGAGGTATGGAGACAGTAAAGGTAAGAGGTAGGGAGACAGTACAGGGAAGAGGTAGGGAGACAGTACAGGGAAGAGGTAGGGAGACAGTACAGGGAAGAGGTAGGGAGACAGTACAGGGAAGAGGTAGGGAGACAGTACAGGGAAGAGGTAGGGAGACAGTAAAGGTAAGAGGTAGGGAGACAGTACAGGTAAGAGGTAGGGAGACAGTACAGGTAAGAGGTAGGGAGACAGTACAGGTAAGAGGTAGGGAGACAGTAAAGGTAAGAGGTAACGGAGACAGTAAAGGGAAGAGGTAGGGAGACAGTAAAGGGGAAGAGGTAGGGAGACAGTAAAGGGAAGAGGTAGGGAGACAGTAAAGGGAAGAGGTATGGAGACAGTAAAGAGAAGAGGTCGGGAGACAGTAAAGGGAAGAGGTAGGGAGACAGTAAAGGGAAGAGGTAGGGAGACAGTAAAGGGAAGAGGTATGGAGACAGTAAAGAGAAGAGGTCAGGGGAGACAGTAAAGGGAAGAGGTAGGGAGACAGTAAAGGGAAGAGGTAGGGAGACAGTAAAGGGAAGAGGTAGGAGACAGTAAAGAGAAGAGGTCGGGAAACAGTAAAGGGAAGAGGTAGGGAGACAGTAAAGAGAAGAGGTCGAGACAGAAGGGAAGAGGTCGGGAGACAGTAAAGGGAAGAGGTCGGGAGACAGTAAAGGGAAGAGGTAGGGAGACAGTAAAGGGAGACAGTAAAGGGAAGAGGTAGGGAGACAGTAAAGAGAAGAGGTCGGGAGACAGTAAAGGGAAGAGGTAGGGAGACAGTAAAGAGAAGAGGTCGGGAGACAGTAAAGGGAAGAGGTAGGGAGACAGTAAAGGTAAGAGGTAGGGAGACAGTAAAGGGAAGAGGTATGGAGACAGTAAAGGGAGACAGTATAGGGAAGAGGTATGGAGACAGTAAAGGGAAGAGGTAGGGAGACAGTAAAGGGAAGAGGTAGGGAGACAGTAAAGGGAAGAGGTATGGAGACAGATAAAGAGACAGTAAAGGGAAGAGGTAGGGAGAAAGGGAAGAGGTATGGAGACAGTAAAGGGAAGAGGTCGGGAGACAGTAAAGGGAAGAGGTAGGGAGACAGTACAGGGAAGAGGTAGGGAGACAGTACAGGAAGAGGTAGGGAGACAGTAAAGGGAAGAGGTAGGGAGACAGTAAAGGGAAGAGGTAGGGAGACAGTAAAGGAAGAGGTAGGGAAGTCACTGAGTGTCTCTTGGTCTGCTCCTCCTCCCTTCACACTACCTAGTGCATACTCCCCTCCTCGTAAACCCTACCTAAAGCACACTCCCCTCCCACCTACACACTACCTAGTGTATACTCCCCCCCCTCTCCTACCTGTTGCTGTGTCTTCCGGAGGCGGTCGTGGAGGTTCTCCATGTTGGCCTGCTCCTCCTCCAGCTCTTCCTCTAGCTGGCTGATCTTAGCCTCCAGACGACGCTTCTCATCGGACATCATAGACCTGAGAAGAGGAGGAGAGAGGAAGAGGGAGGAGGAGGATGGAGGATAGGAGGAGGAGGGGAGAAGAAGAGGAGCAGATGAGCAGAGACAGTATAAATGTCAATAGTCTGCACTGAATTGAATGGGAGAAACTAATGAGTTAAAGGTAAGGTTTAGGTTTAAGTGTTAAGTTTGGGTTAAGGGAAGAGGTTTAAGACTTAAGTTTGGGTTAAGGGTTAAGTTTAAGGGTTAAGTTTTTGGTTAAGGGTTAGGTTTAACCTGTTACTCCTACCCCCTACTTTTCGAACATTCTGTTAAAAATCGCGCAACATTTCAGCACCCCTGCTACTCATGCCAGGAATATAGTATATGCATATGATTAGTATGTGTGGATAGAAAACACTCAGATGTTTATAAACTGGTTAAATCACGGCTGTGACTATAACAGAACGTGCGTTTCATCGAAAAGTGCAGGAAAATCTGATCACTGAAAATGGAAAAATATATCCATGCGCCACTTCAACCGATTGATAAAGGTGAACCACATTAAATGGGGCCGAGGTTGAATACCTACAGCTTCCACACGATGTCAACAGTCTTGTCATTTGCCTAGGCTTCGTTTTTCTTGGTCAAACGAACAAGAGACAGCCCATTTCTTCAGGTCTCCGACCGGATATTTTGGTTGAGATTTACCCGGACATTATTTCCAGACGTACAGCTATAGAATATACATCGCCTCGTGATCAATTTGATCGCTTATTAACGTTTACTAATACATAAAGTTGCATTACAAAAGTATTTCGAAGTGTTTTGTGAAAGTTTATCGTCAACTTTTTTAATTTTCAAAAATGACGTTACGTTATAAAACGCTATTTTTTCGTTGATCACACAGTCTTCATAGATCGATATCTAGGCATCTATCTAGATATCTATATGGACCGATTTAATCGGAAAAAAAGACCCAATAGTGTTTATGGGACATCTAGGAGTGCCAACAAAGAAGATGGTCAAAGGTAATGAATGTTTTATATTTTATTTGTGCGTTTTGTGTAGCACCGACTATGCTAATTATTTTGTTTACGTCCCCTGCGGGTCTTTTGGGGTGTTACATGCTATCAGATAATAGCTTCTCATGCTTTCACCGAAAAGCATTTTAAAAATCTGACTTGTTGCCTGGATTCACAACGAGTGTAGCTTTAATTCAATACCCTGCATCTGTATTTTAATGAACGTTTGAGTTTTAACGAGTGCTATTAGCATTTAGCGTAGCGCATTTGCATTTCCAGATGTCTAGATGGGACGCCTGCGTGTCAGGTAGGAGCAAGAGGTTAAGGGTTAAGTTTGGGTTAAGGGTTAGGTCTAGGCATTAGGGTTAAGGTTAGTTTTAGGGTATGGTTAAGTTTGGGTTAAGGGTTAGGTTTAAGGGTTAAGTTTGGGTTAAGAGTTAGGTCTAGGCATCAGGGTTAAGGTTAGTTTTAGGGTATGGTTAAGTTTGGGTTAAGGGTTAGGTTTAAGGGTTAAGTTTGCGTTAAGGGTTAGGTTTAGGTTTAAGGGTTAAGTTTGGGTTTAAGGGTTAAGTTTAAGTTAAGGGTTAAGTTTGGGTTAAGGGTTAGGTTAATGTTTAAGAATTAAGTTTGATTAAGGGTTAGGTTTAAGGGTTAAGTTGGGTTAAGGGTTAGGTTTAAGGGTTTAGTTTGGGTTAAGGTTAGGTTTAGGCATAAGGGTTAAGGTTAGTTTTAGGGTAGGGTTAGGTTTAAGGGTTAAGTTTGGGTTAAGTTTAGGTTTCAGGGTTAAGTTTGGGTTAAGGGTTAAGGTTAGTTTTAGGGTAGGGTTAAGTTTGGGATAAGGGCTAGGTTTAAGGGTTTAGTTTGGGTTAAGGTTAGGTTTAGGCATAAGGGTTAAGGTTAGTTTTAGGGTAGGGTTAGGTTAGTTTTAGGGTAGGGTTAGGTTTGGGTTAAGGTTAGTTTTAGGGTATGGTTAGGTTTGGGTTAAGGGTTAGGTTTAAGGGTTTAGTTTGGGTTAAGGGTTAGGTTTAGGCATAAGGGTTAGGTTAGTTTTAGGGTATGGTTAGGTTTGGGTTAAGGGTTAGGTTAGTTTTAGGGTATGGTTAGGTTTGGGTTAAGGGTTAGGTTAGTTTTAGGGTATGGTTAAGTTTGGGTCAAGGGTTAGGTTAGTTTTAGGGTATGGTTAGGTTTAGGTTAAGGTTAGTTTTAGGGTATCGTTAGGTTTGGGTTAAGGGTTAAGGTTAGTTTTAGGGTAGGGTTAGGTTTGGGTTAAGCGTTAGGTTGGGTTAAGGGTTAAGGGTTAGGTTTAGGTTAGTTTTAGGGTATGGTTAGGTTTGGGTTAAGGGTTAAGGGTTAAAGGTTAGGTTTGGGTTAAGGGTTAAGGGTTAGGTTTGGGTTAAGGGTTAGGTTAGTTTTAGGGTATGGTTAGGTTTGGGTTAAGGGTTAGGTTTAAGGGTTACGTTTGGGTTAAGGGTTAGGTTTAAGGGTTAGGTTTAAGGGTTAAGTTTGGGTTAAGGGTTAGGTTTAAGGGTTAAGTTTGGGTTAAGAGTTAGGTTTAAGGGTTAAGTTTGGGTTAAGGGTTATGTTTGGGTTAAGGGTTAGGTTTAGGCATAAGGGTTAGGTTAGTTTTAGGGTATGGTTAGGTTTGGGTTAAGGTTAGTTTTAGGGTATGGTTAGGTTTGGGTTAAGGGCTAGGTTTAAGGGTTTAGTTTGGGTTAAGGGTTAGGTTTAGGCATAAGGGTTAGGTTAGTTTTAGGGTATGGTTAGGTTTGGGTTAAGGTTAGTTTTAGGGTATGGTTAAGTTTGGGTCAAGGGTTAGGGTTAGTTTTAGGGTATGGTTAGGTTTGGGTTAAGGGGTTAAGGTTAGTTTTAGGGTATGGTTAAGTTTGGGTCAAGGGTTAGTTAGTTTTAGGGTATGGTTAGGTTTGGGTTAAGGGTTAAGAGTTAGTTTTAGGGTATGGTTAGGGTTTGGGTTAAGGGTTAGGTTAGTTTTAGGGCATGGTTAAGTTTGGGTCAAGGGTTAGGTTAGTTTTAGGGGTATGGTTAGGTTTGGGTTAAGGTTAGTTTTAGGGTATCGTTAGGTTTGGGTTAAGGGTTAAGGTTAGTTTTAGGGTAGGGTTAGGTTTAGGTTAATCGTTAAAGGTTAGGTTGGGTTAAGGGTTAAGGGTTAGGTTTAGGTTAGTTTTAGGGTATGGTTAGGGTTTGGGTTAAGGGTTAGGTTAGGTTTGGGTTAAGGGTTAAGGGTTAAAGGTTAGGTTTGGGTTAAGGGTTTGGGTTAGGTTTGGGTTAAGGGTTAGGTTAGTTTAGGTATGGTTAGGTTTGGGTTAGGGGTTAGGTTTGGGTTAGGGTTAAGGGTTAAAGGTTAGGTTTGGGTTCAGGGTTAGGGTTAGGTTTGGGTTAAGGGTTGGGTTACGTGTTACAGTACTGAGGATGTTGTCACATGTCCAGATGTTCTACATCAATACAGATGAAGGAAAAGAGATGAGGCCTGTGTCCCATATTACATCCTATTCCCTTTATAGTGCACTACTTTAGACCACGGACCAATGGCCTATAGGTGGCATTTGGGACACAGTCTAGGGACCTTTTAAAAGTAGCCTACACACTCACTTTCCAGAGTTGCTGGCCAGACTCAGACATCTCTATCTCTCTTCTCTCTGTCTCGGCCTGTTTACGAGCCCTCTCTGCCGCAGCCAAGTCCTACAGTGGGACAAAGAGTGAAGAGATGGGGGAGGAGAGAGGGGGGGCATGTTAGGAGACAAGAACAGAGAGAGGCAGAGTGAAGAGATGGAGGAGGAGAGAGGGGGGGGCATGTTAGGAGACAAGAACAGAGAGAGGCAGAGTGAAGAGATGGAGGAGGAGAGAGGGGGGGCATGTTAGGAGACAATAACAGGGAGAGGGGGGCATGTTAGGAGACAAGAACAGGGAGAGAGGGGGGCATGTTAGGAGACAAGAAACAGGAGAGGCAGAGTGAAGAGATGGAGGAGGAGAGAGGGGGGGGCATGTTAGGAGACAAGAACAGGAGAGAGGCAGGAGGAAGAGATGGAGGAGGAGAGAGGGGGGCATGTTAGGAGACAATAACAGGAGAGAGGGGGGCATGTTAGGAGACAAGAACAGGAGAGGGGGGGGCATGTTAGGAGGACAAGAACAGGAGAGAGGCAGAGGGAAGAGATGGAGGAGGAGAGAGGGGGGCATGTTAGGAGACAAGAACAGGAGAGAGGGGGGGCATGTTAGGAGACAAGAACAGGAGAGAGAGGGGGGCATGTTAGGAGACAAGAACAGGAGAGAGGCAGAGTGAAGAGATGGAGGAGGAGAGAGGGGGGGGGCATGTTAGGAGACAATAACAGGAGAGAGTGGGGGCATGTTAGGAGACAAGAACAGGAGAGAGGGGGGCATGTTAGGAGACAAGAACAGAGAGAGGGGGGGCATGTTAGGAGACAAGAACAGGAGAGAGGCAGAGTGAAGAGATGGAGGAGGAGAGAGGGGGGCATGTTAGGAGACAAGAACAGGAGAGAGGCAGAGTGAAGAGATGAGGAGGAGAGAGGGGGGGCATGTTAGGAGACAAGAACAGAGAGAGGCAGAGTGAAGAGATGGAGGAGGAGAGAGGGGGGCATGTTAGGAGACAAGAACAGAGAGAGAGGGGGGCATGTTAGGAGACAAGAACAGGAGAGAGGCAGGAGTGAAGAGATGGAGGAGGAGAGAGGGGGGGGCATGTTAGGAGACAAGAACAGGAGAGAGGGGGGGGGGGCATGTTAGGAGACAAGAACAGGAGAGAGGGGGGCATGTTAGGAGACAAGAACAGGAGAGAGGGGGGGGGGCATGTTAGGAGACAAGAACAGGAGAGAGGCAGAGTGAAGAGATGGAGGAGGAGAGAGGGGGGCATGTTAGGAGACAATAACAGGAGAGAGGGGGGCATGTTAGGAGACAAGAACAGGAGAGAGTCAGAGTGAAGAGATGGAGGAGGAGAGAGGGGGGGGGGCATGTTAGGAGACAAGAACAGGAGAGAGTGGGGGGGCATGTTAGGAGACAAGAACAGGAGAGAGGGGGGCATGTTAGGAGACAAGAACAGGAGAGAGAGGTGGGGGCATGTTAGGAGACAAGAACAGGAGAGGCAGGAGAGTGAAGATGGAGGAGGAGAGAGGGGGGGGGCATGTTAGGAGACAATAACAGGAGAGAGGGGGTATGTTAGGAGACAAGAACAGGAGAGAGGGGGGTATGTTAGGGAGACAATAACAGGAGAGAGGGGGGGCATGTTAGGAGACAAGAACAGGAGAGGGGGGGTATGTTAGGAGACAAGAACAGGAGAGAGAGGGGGGCATGTTAGGAGACAATAACAGGAGAGAGGGGGGGGTATGTTAGGAGACAATAACAGAGAGAGTGGGGGGCATGTTAGGAGACAAGAATGAGAGAGTCAGAGTGAAGAGATGGAGGAGGAGAGGGGGGGCATGTTAGGAGACAAGAACAGGAGAGGGGGGGGCATGTTAGGAGACAAGAACAGGAGAGAGTCAGAGTGAAGAGATGGAGGAGGAGAGAGGGGGCATGTTAGGAGACAAGAACAGGAGAGAGGGGGCATGTTAGGAGACAAGAACAGGAGAGAGGGGGGCATGTTAGGAGACAAGAACAGGAGAGAGGCAGAGTGAAGAGATGGAGGAGGAGAGAGGGGGGCATGTTAGGAGACAATAACAGGAGAGAGGGGGGGCATGTTAGGAGACAAGAACAGGAGAGAGGGGGGGCATGTTAGGAGACAAGAACAGGAGAGAGGGGGGGCATGTTAGGAGACAAGAACAGGAGAGAGGCAGAGTGAAGAGATGGAGGAGGAGAGAGGGGGGCATGTTAGGAGACAATAACAGAGAGAGGGGGGCATGTTAGGAGACAAGAACAGGAGAGAGGGGGGGGGGCATGTTAGGAGACAAGAACAGGAGAGAGGGGGGCATGTTAGGAGACAAGAACAGGAGAGAGGCAGAGTGAAGAGATGGAGGAGGAGAGAGGGGGCATGTTAGGAGACAATAACAGGAGAGAGGGGGGCATGTTAGGAGACAAGAACAGGAGAGAGGGGGGTATGTTAGGAGACAAGAACAGGAGAGAGGGGGGGGGGCATGTTAGGAGACAAGAACAGAGAGAGGGGGGGGCATGTTAGGAGACAAGAACAGAGAGAGAGGCAGAGTGAAGAGATGGAGGAGGAGAGAGGGGGGGCATGTTAGGAGACAATAACAGGAGAGGGGGGGGGCATGTTAGGAGACAAGAACAGGGAGAGAGTCAGAGTGAAGAGATGGAGGAGGAGAGAGGGGGGGGTATGTTAGAGACAAGAACAGGAGAGAGGGGGGGCATGTTAGGAGACAAGAACAGGAGAGAGGGGGGCATGTTAGGAGACAAGAACAGGAGAGAGGGGGGGCATGTTAGGAGACAAGAACAGGAGAGAGGGGGGCATGTTAGGAGACAATAACAGGAGAGAGGGGGGGGTATGTTAGGAGACAAGAACAGGAGAGAGGGGGGCATGTTAGGAGACAAGAACAGGAGAGAGGGGGGCATGTTAGGAGACAAGAACAGGAGAGAGGGGGCATGTTAGGAGACAAGAACAGGAGAGAGGGGGGGGGGGGGCATGTTAGGAGACAAGAACAGGAGAGAGGCAGAGAAGAGATGGAGGAGGAGAGAGGGGGGGGCATGTTAGGAGACAAGAACAGAGAGAGGGGGGGCATGTTAGGAGACAAGAACAGGAGAGAGGGGGGGGGGGGCATGTTAGGAGACAAGAACAGGAGAGAGGGGGGGCATGTTAGGAGATAAGAACAGGAGAGAGGGGGGGCATGTTAGGAGACAAGAACAGGAGAGAGAGGGGGGCATGTTAGGAGACAAGAACAGGAGAGAGGGGGGGGGGGGCATGTTAGGAGACAAGAACAGGAGAGAGGGGGGCATGTTAGGAGACAAGAACAGGAGAGAGGGGGGGCATGTTAGGAGACAAGAACAGAGAGAGGGGGGGCATGTTAGGAGACAAGAACAGGAGAGAGGGGGGGGGGCATGTTAGGAGACAAGAACAGGAGAGAGGGGGGCATGTTAGGAGACAAGAACAGGAGAGAGAGGGGGGCATGTTAGGAGACAAGAACAGGAGAGGGGGGGGGGGGCATGTTAGGAGACAAGAACAGGAGAGGGGGGGCATGTTAGGAGACAAGAACAGGAGAGAGAGGGGGGGGGCATGTTAGGAGACAAGAACAGGAGAGAGGGGGCATGTTAGGAGACAAGAACAGGAGAGAGGGGGGGCATGTTAGGAGACAAGAACAGGAGAGAGGGGGGGCATGTTAGGAGACAAGAACAGGAGAGAGGGGGGGCATGTTAGGAGACAATAACAGGAGAGAGGCAGAGGAAGAGATGGAGGAGGAGAGAGGGGGGCATGTTAGGAGACAAGAACAGGAGGAGAGAGGGGGGTATGTTAGGAGACAAGAACAGGAGAGAGGCAGAGTGAAGAGATGGAGGAGGAGAGAGGGGGGCATGTGTTAGGAGACAATAACAGGAGAGAGGGGGGCATGTTAGGAGATAAGAACAGGAGAGAGGGGGGGGCATGTTAGGAGACAAGAACAGGAGGAGAGAGGGGGGGGGCATGTTAGGAGACAAGAACAGGAGAGAGGCAGAGTGAAGAGATGGAGGAGGAGAGAGGGGGGCATGTTAGGAGACAATAACAGGAGAGAGGGGGGCATGTTAGGAGATAAGAACAGGAGAGAGGGGGGGCATGTTAGGAGACAAGAACAGGAGAGAGGGGGGCATGTTAGGAGATAAGAACAGGAGAGAGGGGGGCATGTTAGGAGACAATAACAGGAGAGAGGGGGGGCATGTTAGGAGACAATAACAGGAGAGAGGGGGGCATGTTAGGAGATAAGAACAGAGGAGAGGGGGGGGCATGTTAGGAGATAAGAACAGGAGAGAGGGGGGCATGTTAGGAGACAATAACAGGAGAGAGGGGGGCATGTTAGGAGATAAGAACAGGAGAGAGGGGGGGCATGTTAGGAGACAAGAACAGGAGAGAGGGGGGCATGTTAGGAGATAAAGAACAGGAGAGAGGGGGGCATGTTAGGAGACAATAACAGGAGAGAGGGGGGCATGTTAGGAGATAAGAACAGGAGAGAGGGGGGCATGTTAGGAGATAAGAACAGGAGAGAGGGGGGCATGTTAGGGAGACAAGAACAGGAGAGAGGCAGAGTGAAGAGATGGAGGAGGAGAGAGGGGGGCATGTTAGGAGACAAGAACAGGAGAGAGGGGGGGCATGTTAGGAGACAAGAACAGGAGAGAGGGGGGCATGTTAGGAGACAAGAACAGGAGAGAGGGGGGCATGTTAGGAGACAAGAACAGGAGAGGGGGGGGGCATGTTAGGAGACAAGAACAGGAGAGGGGGGCATGTTAGGAGACAAGAACAGGAGAGAGGGGGGCATGTTAGGAGATAAGAACAGGAGAGAGGGGGGGCATGTTAGGAGACAAGAACAGAGAGAGGGGGGGCATGTTAGGAGATAAGAACAGGGAGAGGGGGGCATGTTAGGAGATAAGAACAGGAGAGAGGGGGGGCATGTTAGGAGACAAGAACAGGAGAGGGGGGGGCATGTTAGGAGACAAGAACAGGAGAGAGAGGGGGGGCATGTTAGGAGACAATAACAGGAGAGAGGGGGCATGTTAGGAGACAAGAACAGGAGAGAGGGGGGGCATGTTAGGAGACAATAACAGGAGAGAGGGGGGCATGTTAGGAGATAAGAACAGGAGAGAGGGGGTGATGTTAGGAGACAAGAACAGGAGAGAGGGGGGGCATGTTAGGAGACAAGAACAGAGAGAGTCAGAGTGAAGAGATGGAGGAGGAGAGAGGGGGGCATGTTAGGAGACAAGAACAGGAGAGAGGGGGGGCATGTTAGGAGACAAGAACAGGAGAGAGGGGGGCATGTTAGGAGACAATAACAGGAGAGAGGGGGGCATGTTAGGAGACAATAACAGGAGAGAGGGGGGGGCATGTTAGGAGACAATAACAGGAGAGAGGGGGCATGTTAGGAGACAAGAACAGGAGAGAGGGGGGGGCATGTTAGAGACAAGAACAGGAGAGAGTCAGAGTGAAGAGATGGAGGAGGAGAGAGGGGGGCATGTTAGGAGACAAGAACAGGAGAGAGGGGGGCATGTTAGGAGACAAGAACAGGAGAGAGGGGGCATGTTAGGAGACAAGAACAGGAGAGAGGGGGGCATGTTAGGAGATAAGAACAGGAGAGGGGGGGGGGCATGTTAGGAGATAAGAACAGGAGAGAGGGGGGCATGTTAGGAGATAAGAACAGGAGAGAGGGGGGGGTGTTAGGAGACAAGAACAGGAGAGAGGGGGGCATGTTAGGAGACAAGAATAGGAGAGAGTCAGAGTGAAGAGATGGAGGAGGAGAGAGGGGGGCATGTTAGGAGACAAGAACAGGAGAGGGGGGGGGCATGTTAGGAGACAAGAACAGGAGAGGGGGGCATGTTAGGAGACAAGAACAGGAGAGAGGGGGGCATGTTAGGAGACAAGAACAGGAGAGGGGGGGGGGGGGGCATGTTAGGAGACAAGAACAGGAGAGAGGGGGGGCATGTTAGGAGACAAGAACAGGAGAGAGGGGGCATGTTAGGAGATAAGAACAGGAGAGGGGGGCATGTTAGGAGATAAGAACAGGGAGAGGGGGGCATGTTAGGAGACAAGAACAGGAGAGAGAGGGGGGCATGTTAGGAGACAAGAACAGGAGAGAGGGGGGGGCATGTTAGGAGACAAGAACAGGAGGAGAGAGGGGGGGGGTATGTTAGGAGACAATAACAGGAGAGAGGGGGGTATGTTAGGAGACAAGAACAGAGAGAGAGGGGGGGCATGTTAGGAGACAAGAACAGGAGAGAGGCAGAGTGAAGAGATGGAGGAGGAGAGAGGGGGGCATGTTAGGAGACAATAACAGGAGAGAGGGGGGCATGTTAGGAGACAAGAACAGGAGAGAGTCAGAGTGAAGAGATGGAGGAGGAGAGAGGGGGGTATGTTAGGAGACAAGAACAGGAGAGAGGGGGGGGCATGTTAGGAGACAAGAACAGGAGAGAGGGGGGCATGTTAGGAGACAAGAACAGAGAGAGGGGGGCATGTTAGGAGACAAGAACAGGAGAGAGGCAGAGTGAAGAGATGGAGGAGGAGAGAGGGGGGGGCATGTTAGGAGACAATAACAGGAGAGAGGGGGGGCATGTTAGGAGACAAGAACAGGGAGAGAGGGGGGCATGTTAGGAGACAATAACAGGAGAGAGGGGGGGCATGTTAGGAGACAAGAACAGGAGAGAGGGGGGCATGTTAGGAGACAAGAACAGGAGAGAGGGGGGCATGTTAGGAGACAATAACAGGAGAGAGGGGGGGGGGGGCATGTTAGGAGACAATAACAGGAGAGAGGGGGGGCATGTTAGGAGACAAGAACAGGAGAGAGTCAGAGTGAAGAGATGGAGGAGGAGAGGGGGGGGCATGTTAGGAGACAAGAACAGGAGAGGGGGGGGGGCATGTTAGGAGACAAGAACAGGAGAGAGTCAGAGTGAAGAGATGGAGGAGGAGAGAGGGGGGGGCATGTTAGGAGACAAGAACAGGAGAGAGGGGGGGGCATGTTAGGAGACAAGAACAGGAGAGAGGGGGGGGCATGTTAGGAGACAAGAACAGGGAGAGAGGCAGAGTGAAGAGATGGAGGAGGAGAGGGGGGGCATGTTAGGAGACAATAACAGGAGAGAGGGGGGGCATGTTAGGAGACAAGAACAGGAGAGAGGGGGCATGTTAGGAGACAAGAACAGGAGAGAGGGGGGCATGTTAGGAGACAAGAACAGGAGAGAGGCAGAGTGAAGAGATGGAGGAGGGAGAGAGGGGGGCATGTTAGGAGACAATAACAGGAGAGAGGGGGGCATGTTAGGAGACAAGAACAGGAGAGAGGGGGGGCATGTTAGGAGACAAGAACAGGAGAGAGGGGGGCATGTTAGGAGACAAGAACAGGAGAGAGGCAGAGTGAAGAGATGGAGGAGGAGAGAGGGGGGCATGTTAGGAGACAATAACAGGAGAGAGGGGGGCATGTTAGGAGACAAGAACAGGAGAGAGTGGGGGGCATGTTAGGAGACAAGAACAGGAGAGAGGGGGGCATGTTAGGAGACAAGAACAGGAGAGAGGGGGGGCATGTTAGGAGACAAGAACAGGAGAGAGGCAGAGTGAAGAGATGGAGGAGGAGAGAGGGGGGGGGGCATGTTAGGAGACAATAACAGGAGAGAGGGGGCATGTTAGGAGACAAGAAACAGGAGAGAGTCAGAGTGAAGAGATGGAGGAGGAGAGAGGGGGGGCATGTTAGGAGACAAGAACAGGAGAGAGGGGGGCATGTTAGGAGACAAGAACAGGAGAGAGGGGGGCATGTTAGGAGACAAGAACAGGAGAGAGGGGGGCATGTTAGGAGACAAGAACAGGAGAGAGGGGGGGCATGTTAGGAGACAATAACAGGAGAGAGGGGGGGCATGTTAGGAGACAAGAACAGGAGAGAGGGGGGGGGGCATGTTAGGAGACAAGAACAGGAGAGAGGGGGGCATGTTAGGAGACAAGAACAGGAGAGAGGGGGGTATGTTAGGAGACAAGAACAGGAGAGAGGGGGGGCATGTTAGGAGACAAGAACAGAGAGAGGCAGAGTGAAGAGATGGAGGAGGAGAGAGGGGGGCATGTTAGGAGACAAGAACAGGAGAGAGGGGGGCATGTTAGGAGACAAGAAAAGAGAGAGGGGGGCATGTTAGGAGACAAGAACAGGAGAGAGGGGGGTATGTTAGGAGATAAGAACAGGAGAGAGGGGGGGCATGTTAGGAGACAAGAACAGGAGAGAGAGGGGGGTAATGTTAGGAGACAAGAACAGGAGAGAGGGGGGGCATGTTAGGAGACAAGAACAGGAGAGAGGGGGGGCATGTTAGGAGACAAGAACAGAGAGAGAGGGGGGCATGTTAGGAGACAAGAACAGGAGAGAGGGGGGCATGTTAGGAGACAAGAACAGGAGAGAGGGGGGGGCATGTTAGGAGACAAGAACAGGAGAGAGGGGGGGGCATGTTAGGAGACAAGAACAGGAGAGAGAGGGGGGCATGTTAGGAGACAAGAACAGGAGAGGGGGGGGGGCATGTTAGGAGACAAGAACAGGAGAGAGGGGGGCATGTTAGAGACAAGAACAGGAGAGAGGGGGGCATGTTAGGAGACAAGAACAGGAGAGAGGGGGTATGTTAGGAGACAAGAACAGGGAGAGAGGGGGGCATGTTAGAGACAAGAACAGGAGAGAGGGGGGGCATGTTAGGAGACAAGAACAGGAGAGAGGGGGGCATGTTAGGAGACAATAACAGGAGAGAGGCAGAGTGAAGAGATGGAGGAGGAGAGAGGGGGGCATGTTAGGAGACAAGAACAGGAGGAGAGAGGGGGGCATGTTAGGAGACAAGAACAGGAGAGAGGCAGAGTGAAGAGATGGAGGAGGAGAGGGGGGCATGTTAGGAGACAATAACAGGAGAGAGGGGGGCATGTTAGGAGATAAGAACAGGAGAGAGGGGGGGCATGTTAGGAGACAAGAACAGGAGGAGAGAGGGGGGCATGTTAGGAGACAAGAACAGGAGAGAGGCAGAGTGAAGAGATGGAGGAGGAGAGAGGGGGGGGCATGTTAGGAGACAATAACAGGAGAGGGGGGCATGTTAGGAGATAAGAACAGGAGAGAGGGGGGGCATGTTAGGAGACAAGAACAGGAGAGAGGGGGGCATGTTAGGAGATAAGAACAGGAGAGAGGGGGGCATGTTAGGAGACAATAACAGGAGAGAGGGGGGCATGTTAGGAGACAATAACAGGAGAGAGGGGGGCATGTTAGGAGATAAGAACAGGAGAGAGGGGGGGCATGTTAGGAGATAAGAACAGGAGAGAGGGGGGCATGTTAGGAGACAATAACAGGAGAGAGGGGGGCAATGTTAGGAGATAAGAACAGGAGAGAGGGGGGCATGTTAGGAGACAAGAACAGGAGAGAGGGGGGGCATGTTAGGAGATAAGAACAGGAGAGAGGGGGGCATGTTAGGAGACAATAACAGGAGAGAGGGGGGCATGTTAGAGATAAGAACAGGAGAGAGGGGGCATGTTAGGAGATAAGAACAGGAGAGAGGGGGGCATGTTAGGAGACAAGAACAGGAGAGAGGCAGAGTGAAGAGATGGAGGAGGAGAGAGGGGGGGGGCATGTTAGGAGACAAGAACAGAGAGAGGGGGCATGTTAGGAGACAAGAACAGGAGAGAGGGGGGGCATGTTAGGAGACAAGAACAGGAGAGAGGGGGGCATGTTAGGAGACAAGAACAGGAGAGAGGGGGGCAGGTGTTAGGAGACAAGAACAGGAGAGAGGGGGGGGCATGTTAGGAGACAAGAACAGGAGAGGGGGGGGGGCATGTTAGAGACAAGAACAGGAGAGAGGGGGGCATGTTAGGAGATAAGAACAGGAGAGAGGGGGGCATGTTAGGAGACAAGAACAGGAGAGAGGGGGGGGGGGGCATGTTAGGAGATAAGAACAGGAGAGAGGGGGGCATGTTAGGAGATAAGAACAGGAGAGAGGGGGGCATGTTAGGAGACAAGAACAGGAGAGAGGGGGGGGGCATGTTAGGAGACAAGAACAGGAGAGAGGGGGGGGCATGTTAGGAGACAATAACAGGAGAGAGGGGGGGGCATGTTAGGAGACAAGAACAGGAGAGAGGGGGGGCATGTTAGGACAATAACAGGAGAGAGGGGGGCATGTTAGGAGATAAGAACAGGAGAGAGGGGGGCATGTTAGGAGACAAGAACAGGAGAGAGGGGGGCATGTTAGGAGACAAGAACAGGAGAGAGTCAGAGTGAAGAGATGGAGGAGGAGAGAGGGGGGCATGTTAGGAGACAAGAACAGAGAGAGGGGGGGCATGTTAGGAGACAAGAACAGAGAGAGGGGGGCATGTTAGGAGACAATAACAGGAGAGAGGGGGGCATGTTAGGAGACAATAACAGGAGAGAGGGGGGCATGTTAGGAGACAATAACAGGAGAGAGGGGGGGGGCATGTTAGGAGACAAGAACAGGAGAGAGGGGGGGCATGTTAGGAGACAAGAACAGGAGAGAGTCAGAGTGAAGAGATGGAGGAGGAGAGAGGGGGGGCATGTTAGGAGACAAGAACAGGAAGAGGGGGGGCATGTTAGGAGATAAGAACAGGAGAGAGGGGGGGCATGTTAGGAGACAAGAACAGGAGAGAGAGGGGGGGGCATGTTAGGAGACAAGAACAGGAGAGAGGGGGGCATGTTAGGAGACAATAACAGGAGAGAGGGGGCATGTTAGAAGATCAAGAACAGGAGAGGGGGGCATGTTAGGAGACAAGAACAGGAGAGAGGGGGGGCATGTTAGAGATAAGAACAGGAGAGAGGGGGCATGTTAGGAGATAAGAACAGGAGGAGAGGGGGGCATGTTAGGAGATAAGAACAGGAGAGAGGGGGGCATGTTAGGAGACAAGAACAGGAGAGAGGGGGGCATGTTAGGAGACAAGAACAGGAGAGAGGGGGGCATGTTAGGAGACAAGAACAGGAGAGAGTCAGAGTGAAGAGATGGAGGAGGAGAGAGGGGGGGCATGTTAGGAGACAAGAACAGGAGAGGGGGGGGCATGTTAGGAGACAAGAACAGGAGAGAGGGGGCATGTTAGGAGACAAGAACAGGAGAGAGGGGGCATGTTAGGAGACAAGAACAGGAGAGGGGGGCATGTTAGGAGACAAGAACAGGAGAGAGTCAGAGTGAAGAGATGGAGGAGGAGAGAGGGGGGGCATGTTAGGAGACAAGAACAGGAGAGGGGGGGCATGTTAGGAGACAAGAACAGGAGAGAGGGGGGCATGTTAGGAGACAAGAACAGGAGAGAGGGGGGCATGTTAGGAGACAAGAACAGGAGAGGGGGGGCATGTTAGGAGACAAGAACAGGAGAGAGGGGGGCATGTTAGGAGACAAGAACAGGAGAGAGGGGGGGCATGTTAGGAGATAAGAACAGGAGAGAGGGGGGCATGTTAGGAGATAAGAACAGGAGAGAGGGGGGCATGTTAGGAGACAAGAACAGGAGAGAGGGGGGCATGTTAGGAGACAAGAACAGGAGAGAGGGGGGCATGTTAGGAGACAAGAACAGGAGGAGAGAGGGGGCATGTTAGGAGACAATAACAGGAGAGAGGGGGCATGTTAGGAGACAATAACAGGAGAGAGGGGGGCATGTTAGGAGACAAGAACAGGAGAGAGGGGGGGCATGTTAGGAGACAATAACAGGAGAGAGGGGGGCATGTTAGGAGACAAGAACAGGAGAGAGGGGGGCATGTTAGGAGACAAGAACAGGAGAGAGGGGGGCATGTTAGGAGACAAGAACAGGAGAGAGGGGGGCATGTTAGGAGACAAGAACAGGAGAGAGGGGGGCATGTTAGGAGACAAGAACAGGAGAGAGGGGGGCATGTTAGGAGATAAGAACAGGAGAGAGGCAGAGTGAAGAGATGGAGGAGGAGAGAGGGGGGGCATGTTAGGAGACAAGAACAGGAGAGAGGGGGGCATGTTAGGAGACAAGAACAGGAGAGAGGGGGGCATGTTAGGAGACAAGAACAGGAGAGAGGGGGGCATGTTAGGAGATAAGAACAGGAGAGAGGCAGAGTGAAGAGATGGAGGAGGAGAGAGGGGGGCATGTTAGGAGACAAGAACAGGAGAGAGGGGGGGCATGTTAGGAGACAAGAACAGGAGAGAGGGGGGCATGTTAGGAGATAAGAACAGGAGAGAGGCAGAGTGAAGAGATGGAGGAGGAGAGAGGGGGGGAGAAAGGGGGAGAGAGAGAGGAGAGAGAAGGGGAGGACAACGAGAGAGAGAGGAGATAGAGAGAGGGGGAGGGAGGGGCAGAGACAGAGGGGGAGGACAAAGAGAGAGACAGAGGGAGGGGGGCGAGAGAAGGGGGAGAGAGAGAGGGAGAGAGAAGGGGAGGACAACGAGAGAGAGAGGGAGATAGAGAGAGGGGGAGGGAGGGGCAGAGACAGAGGGGGAGGACAAAGAGAGAGACAGAGGGAGGGGGGCGAGAGAAGGGGGAGAGAGAGAGGAGAGAGAAGGGGAGGACAACGAGAGAGAGAGGGAGATAGAGAGAGGGGGAGGGAGGGGCAGAGACAGAGGGGGAGGACAAA